>NC_064816.1:54161998-54202158 GCF_023721935.1 Panthera uncia
GGGTCTGACCTTCACTGCATCCCCTTGTGGGTGTACAGGCCTTTCCACGTGACATCTCACTGCCGCCTGTTTGTAGAGGCCCAGAGAGGTCAAGCCACTTGCTCAGGGTCACGCGGGGTTTGAACACCAGGCTCCACATGCGATTCATTTTGGCTGGCCCTGTAAATACCCCAACAACCTGGGGTTTCTTTTAATGTTTATTTTTGAGAGACAGAGCGTGAGTGCGGAGGGGCAGAGAGAGGGAGGCACAGAATCCGAAGCAGGCTCCAGGCTCCAGGCTCCGAGCTGTCAGCACAGAGCCCGAAGCGGGGCTCGAACTCACAAACCGGGAGATCATGACCTGAGCTGAAGTGGGACGCTTAACCCACTGAGCCACCCAGGGGCCCCACCATCAGTCTGTTTTAATTAGACCTCCAGGCGATTCTAAAGGTTGAGAACTACTGCCCCGGGGGCATGCAGACTAGCTCAGAGGAGGAGAGAGAAGCATCAGGCATAGGAAGAAGGACGGCTTGGGCAGGGGTTCTAGGGCCTATGGGGGGCAGAAGATTGTATCCAGGTGTGGGTGACCATTGCAACTTGGCCTCCTCACAGGCCTGCTTAGCGCGCCCAGGGCCAGGTGTAGAGGGGCTTAGCATGGTGGGGGAACTGGGGCTTGGAGTTGGAGCCCGTTCAAGCCCTAGCTCTGGCCTTTGTGGCACCTTCCCAAACAAGGTGACTCACCTCTCCAGGCCTCTGTTTCCACACCTGTCATGCGGGGAACATGCCTAGTCCTCAGGGCCGGCAGCTGAAGCCATAGTCGTGAAGGCGTCTGGCAAAGTGTGGAGCTCTTTGCACATTGTATGGGCCATCCATGAGTCTGGGATCTAGGCCACCCTGGAGGAAATGGAGCCAGCTCCTCCCAGCCCCTCAGCTACCCCACAGAAGTCCCGCCAGCCCTTGAGCCTCTCTCCTAGAGACCAGCAGGAGCTCTGAAGAGAGACGGCGTGGCGGAGGAGACGAAGCCAGAGACCCTACCCCTCAGACCTGCCGGTCTGGGCCTTTCCACCAGAGCGACATTGGCTGGTGTTGACCAAGCACTCACTGTGCCAGGCACTGGTCTCGGTGCTTTATAGCTACTGACCTGGTTTAGCGCTTACATCCAGCCCTGGACGTGGGTACATATTATCCCCGTTTTACCCATGAGGAAGTGGGCAGAGGCCATGCCTCCTGAGAATGTCCTTGTTCCCTGTTGGGAAGGGACCAGCAAGCATCTCGAAGCTCGCCTTGCCCTCTGACCTCAGCTTTCCCTCCTGGGACGTGGGGCATGTGCTGTAGGCCATGGGCTCCTCCCCAGGGGAGATGAGATGAGACCAGGTTTGGGCAGCTGCTTGGTAAACTTAAGCTGGAGGGATGCCCTGGAGCCACCGTTAGCAAGAAGCTTCGCCCAGCAGAGGACTCAACTACGTTTCTCCCTCCGGAGTTGGGGGCTCTTTCCCGAGACTGAGAGCCTGCATCCCCCTCCTGTGCCTAGAGACGAGTTCGTGCAGATTGGGAAGGGCGTCGCCAACAACACCTGCATCGTCCGGACCATCAGCGTGGGCCTGACGCTGCTCAGCGTGCGGGACACGGAGCACGTGGGCCTGTCCGACTTCGTCCCGTTGCCCGTCCTACAGGCCATCTCCCCGGAGCTGTCCGGAGTGGTGGTGGTGGGGGACGTCCTCTGTCTGGCCACAGTTCTGGTCGGCCTGGAAGGTGAGAGAGAGAGAGAGAGATACTGGCCGGGGTGGGTGTGAGGGGCTTCCTTTTGAGTCCGGGGCAGCCCCAAAGAGGGGAGCGGGCTCCTGTCGTGGGGGTGAGACAAGCAGGGCTGGCATGACGTTCAAGAGCAGGAGTCAGAAAGCCACAGGCCAAATCCAGCATGCTGTCTCTTTTTGCAAACACAAATGCCTGGGAACTCTGGCACACCCTCATTTACATGTTGTCAGGGGCTGTTTTTACCCTCCAACTGCCAGGTTTGAGCGCTGGCATCAGAGACCTCTGGGCCCGCACGGCCCAACAGATGTGCCATCTGGCCCTTTGTGGAGGAGGCTGGCCAACCCGTGTGCTCGTATAGCCCTGTCCGCTAGAAGTTTCTAGCACTGTGGAAACATCCCATATCTACATATCTACACTGTCTGACACGGGGCACTCACGATCCAGTACTCTAAAGGTGGCTAATGCAACCGAGGAGCTGTGTGTTTCATTTTAATTCATCTGGTGGCTAGTGGTTACCATGTATCGCCAACAGCCTACATCTAGAAGGAAATGTAAGGAGAGAACAGCTCTCGGGCCTGTTCCCATGCCACCTGTAGATTCACCACCTATGTTACTCAACTTCTTTTTTCAATTTGACTCCCTGGTTTTTTTTTTTTTTACCTAATTAAATTCATTTCAAAAAGACGTTCAACACTGCCCTTAAAAGAAAGCAAATACAATTTGCCAGAAATAGAACGTGGCTGTTGAGTTATTTTGTTGTATCTGTTATATAATGCAATTGGCTTTTAACTGAGAAACGCTCTTGAACCTGACACTTGCTTTGTTTGCACAAAGGGGTTGATAAACAGTCAGGGGTGGGCAGGGGTGGTGTGTGGGGAGGTTCAGCACCCGGGTCATCCCAGGACAAGGAAGTGATCAAGAGATTCCAAGCAGGGAAGCACTGGAGTGAACATAGGGCCAGAGGTTCCCTCTGGGCAGGGTCACAGCCGGGCAGAGAGCAGGTGTGCTCCAGGTGGCCGCAGCCAGGAGCCAGGGGAGGTGGGGGGCGGGGGCGAGAGCCAGGGTGCAGAGGCCAGTGGCGTGGATTCTACCCTGAGGGTGATGAGTGAGCTCCCCTGGGAGCAGGGTGGAGCATGGTGGTGGGGCAGTGTCACCCAGGTGACAGGGCTGGGCGGGAATGGCCGACGTGGGAAAGATGAGTGATAGCCAGGGCTTTCTCTCCCAGGCCTCTCCGGAACCTGGAGCTCTTCAGCTCACAGCATCCTCCGCATCGACCCCAGGACGGGCGTGGCTGTGGCCCAAGAGGCAGGATCTGTGACGGTTTACTACGAGATTGCTGGGCACCTGAGAACCTACAAGGAGGTAGGGCTTCAGGGCATACGTGGCTCACCCTCTTGGGGTAAAAGCCTCGGCTTTCTATCCTGAATGGCACCCTTCCCTTTAAAAAAAAAAGAAGCACCAGCACCCTGCTAGGCAGTCAGGATCCAGAGTCGTGAGTCTGGGGTCTGCTCCCCACTTCCTCCGGGATTGGAACAGGTGCCCTTTCCTTCCCAGGCCCCTGCCTCCCACGCTCAAAATGGTGTCATGACAAGGGCTGACCTCCTGGGGCCGCCCCCCCAGCTCCCATGCACGCTGGCGTAAGGGCACGAGTGTCCCCTGTGGGCGCTTCCCCAGGAGTCTCGGGGCGGGCAGGCCGGCATGGCCATTAGGCATCACCGGCAAAGTTAAGCCTCCCCGGCAAGTCACTTTTTGAGTCTTTCTGGAGGTGAACAAAACCGTTCTCTCTTCTATTTATCTCCAGCCGAGAATGAATCAATGAGCAGCGTCTGGCTGCGTTCCAAACGTGTCTCATTTTAGAGCCAGCGTGCACGTGATCGAATCCAGCAGTTTAACCTAATAGCTTGCATATTTAGTGCCGGGGCTCTGCAGTGGGTGAGCGGGTTGCAGATAGAGGCACCTTGTGACTAATAAAGCTGTGCTCTCCCAGGAGGAGCCGCGGAGAGTGGGCAGGGGCGGGTGGGAGGGGGGCTGGAGGAGAGGGCACAGCGTAGGCAAAAGTGTGCAGGGCTCAAGAGTCAAGCCCCGGTGGCTGGAACATAGGCAGTGGGGGGAGTGTGGGGGCTGGCGTTGCAGTCAGATCGTGTGATGCACATTGTGTTCTGGGTAGTTCCTGGTTAAGCACATGAGCTCTGGGGCCAGGCTGCCTGGGTTCAAATCCCAGCCAGGCCACTGAGAGGCTGTGTGGCATTGGATAAGTTATTTCACCTCTCTGTGTCTGTAAAATGGAGGTAAGAGGGCTAAGAGGATTAAGAGTTAACCTGTGTGAAGCACTTAGAATGGTACTCAGCACCCAGCAAATGTTCAGTAGGTATTAGCTGCACCTGTTACTATTCTGGAGCAAAGAGGAGAAGCTTATGCCAGACCCAGTAGGGATTTATCAGGGTTTTTGGGGTTATTTTATTTTATTTTATTTTATTTTTAATTTTGTAAAAAAATTTTTAATGTTTATTTATTTGGAGGGAGGGACAGAGAGAGGGGGTGACACAGAATCTGAAACAGGCTCTAGGCTCTGAGCTGTTAGCACAGGGCCCGATGCAGGGCTTGAACCCAGGAACTGTGAGATCATGACCTGAGCCAAAGTCGGACGCTTAACTGACTGAGCCACCCAGGCATCCCTATCAGAATTTTTTTTTTTTTTAAGTAAAGAATGATCACAATCAGAGGTAATGTTTGGAATGAGTATCCAGTTCCTGGTGGAGTCTAAGAGCCCAAGAGATGGGGAGTAGCTGCAGGGGTAGTGAGCCAGGAGACAGGATGGGCACTCTGCTGGCCCTGTTGGGTGGGCAGAAACTAAGGGAGGGTCATCAGAGCTTGGTGACCATTTGGAAGTAGGGGTTGAGGGAGAACCCTTTGGGGGATGACCTCCCCGGCGTCCGGACTGAGTGACAAGGTGGATGTCGGTCCTTTGCCCTGATGGAGGTAGGGGGTTGCAGAAGGAGGGGCCGGCGCTGGGGAAAGATGATGAGTGGATGGAGGCGTGGCCAGTTGGAGGCGTTTGCAGCTCCTCTAGGTGAGGCCGGTGATGAGGCAGCAGGTGTTTCTGGAACTCCAAGACAGCAAGCTGGAGATGGGGTGGGAGTCCACAGCACAGACATGGTTCTGGAAGACCTGACAGTGGACAGGTGCACATACATGCAGCACATACCAGAGCAAGGTCTTGGGCCCCCTCTGCCAGGTGTCGGGGGAGGAGGCAGAGGAAGCAGGGACAAGATGGCAGGCAGCCAGGAGTACAGGAGAAGGTGGGAAGAACCAGGGCCCGGATGTGGGTGCCCACCAGTGAGCGTGGAGGTGATGGGGCCAGCCTGACGGCCTGCCTGCGCTCTTGTGTCAGCCACAGGAGCTCCCTGGGCTTTGGGGAGGAGTGAGACCCCATCCCTGCTCTTTACGAGATCACGTTCTGCTAGAAATCCTGTGGGAGGCAGGAAGTGCTCAGCGCCTGCCCAGAGGTGGGAGGACAGCCTGCCGGCTGGAGGGGACCATGCTGGAGCTGGGCCTGCGAGGGCCGATGGGGTCAGGCTCTGCGGGGGGAGGAGGGAGGGTGATCCCAGCTTAAGAGGGGCACACGACTGGGGTGTTTGGGTGCAGCCAGTGCAGGCTGGGCCAAGGGGGGTGAGCAGGGGAAAGTCTGGGAAGACTGGAGTCTGGAGGGGCGTTCAATACCCAGGCTATGTGAGTTGCCTTTTGGTCAGGTTGATTTATTTTGAATAAATGACAGTAAAGTAAAATGGCTCCTTCTCTCATTGCTGAAAGACTAATTAAGCAAAGTGATAAACAGAGAAGTGATCTGCTGCTGTCCCAGGAGCCAAACCCCACAGCCCACCCCGGACTGAATGCATTCAGACCTGCTGTTCAGCACCGCACTCTGCTGTTAGGAAAAGCAGCTCGTTCAGAGGGAGGCAGAGTCTGACCGGCCTGGGGTCTAAGCCCAGATCTGCCACATCTGGCCAAGTCTCAAAAAGACGTGGAGCCTCAGTTTTGTCCCCTGTGCAATGGGCAGTGCCTGCATCCCAGGCAACGGGGTGAGGTCACAAAAATGCCCGTCACTGAGCCCACACGTGGTCGGTGCTCAGTGCAGCTGCCTCGGCTCCCTCCCCAGATAGCGATCGGTGTCCCTCAAAGGATCGTGGCGCATTCCGTCCGCCCAGGCCAGACCAGCTTCCAGGAGGCCTCCAAAGTGACCGTCACCTTGGGAGACAGAGGCTCTAACCTGAGAGGTAAAGAGTGAGGGGCTTGCTTGGTCTGGGGAGGGGCCCCGCCAGTCACACGAGCAGGGAGGAGGCTCCCCGTGGCCCTGCTTAAACTCACGCCAAAGGCAGAGAGAGCATTTAACCCCTGCTGGCCCATTCCTTTCAGCTTTTTCGAAATCCGAGTGTTCTTTCTAAAAGAGCCCAGCACCCAGAAGCTGCCTGTGTCTGAGCTGGAAGTGCCACTTCAGCCCCAGGGCAGCCGAGTAAAGAAAGCCCCAGTTGACTGCTGGTAATCCCAAGAAAGTAATGATTTAGCAGGCCTCGCGGCCGATTTTGGTTTTTGTAATTACCTTTTCCAAGTCATGCATAGAACATCCGACCCTGGCCCTGCCCGTGACAGCCCTGGACAGCAACTTCCAGAAGTAAATACATCGATGTGGGCTGGTTTGGTTTTTTTTGTTTTTGTTTTTTTTTAAACCACGTACCCAGTGGAATTAAATACCACTGTTCTTGTTCTGATTGATGAGGTAGCTTTTCTGCATCATATAACCTCTCTTTTCCTACTTCAGGGCACGGGGCCAATACTGCACAATTGCCAAGATGATACTCAGTGTATTAGTGGGAAACTGTTGCCCTCCTGAAGTCCAGAAATAAATTGCCCATTTTCCCCCTGCCGACAGGAACAGACGATGTGCATTAGTGGGCCCGACCCATCTGCTGTGCTGCGGGACGCAGACTCTGTAGCCCAAATGCTGAAATTCTGATCTGAAATTGCCCACGATTCGGAATGACCCTCCTCCCCCCTAGAATTCTCCCTAGCTCTTATAAACTGTGGTGCTATCACGAAGCTTTGGGCAGCCCTCGGGGGGCCCTGTGTGGAAGGAATGTGGGGTGTTTCACGGCCCGGCTAGCCTGCACCTGGCCTGCTCTTGCTCCCTCGTTTCGGGGCTCTAACAGACGGATGCAGAAGCCTGTGCAGGGGGGCCAGGGTGGGGCGCCTAGTAGGTCTGGCCCATGCCCTTCTCACCCCTTCCCCTCTCCAGGTGAGTGCTCTCCCTCCCAGATGGAAACCATTGAGACTCTGCACCCAGAATCCCTTATTAGCTGCCACCTCCAGTTCAAGCAAGATGTCTTCGATTTCCCAGCGCGTGACGTTTTCACGGCAGAACCAGGATTTGACGCCACCCTGGGTACGTTTGCAGGGGTTTGCATGGGACGACTGGCTTACATGGAAGGTTTCTGTTGGCGTGCCGGGCTCACAGCAGCCATCTGTCCGGAAGGGCCATGTCTGTCAGGAGCCCAGCCTGGCGGTCGATGCCACCACTCTGGCCTGTCATTCATTTTGGCCGCCGGGCGGGGTTGGCGGTCCAATGCTGGGCGCTGGCTGTCCTCGGCACCCACCTACACGCAGCAGGCAGGACACATTTCAGAGTTGGAAAGCCCGGGTTTAGGTCCCTTTCTGCTCTTCCTACCTCAGGGCCAGTGGGTGCTAAGGCTGCCTCCCTCTGCGAAATGGGAAGGATGATGCCTTAGAGCTGAGCGGTGCAAGCGAGAGCTGGGCAGAAGGGCCCTTGTTAACTAGCCAAGGGCCCCACAGTGTGTCCAAACAGAACTTCCACTGCCCCTGATGCCCGTGCCACGGGCTGGAGTGACTGCCTGGCCCCGGGCATGCCGGCCACGTGGTGCGGAGTGTCTGAGAAGGGGGGTGCCCACGTGGGGTGCTTCGAGGGTTCAGTAGGATAGTTCCTGCCATATGCTGAGCACAGTGCTCAGCATATACTACCGAGTCCTCGACAGTAGCTGCTCAGTGTCATTATGATAATGAGTGTCGATGAGCATTTGGACCATTCTTCAGTTCCTTCCAAGAACATGCAGCCCAGTCTTAATTAGGAAGAGTTAGTGAGGGCACAACACCAGACCATAATAAGCCCAGCCTGCAGCTTGCCATGGCCCGGGGTCAGCACCCAGGCCGCTGCCTAAGATGCAGGAGGTATGTCCTCAGGGCACCTGTGTGGGGCCCAAGTACAGGGACAGAACAGGTATTTGATGGTCCCGTGCCCTGTTTATTGGCTAATGCAGCCCTATGAGGGGGTGTGAAGTTATTCCCACTTGATCCAAGAAAACCAGGCCAGCAAGGAGGCTGACTCACCCAGGGGCACTTGGCTGGCAAGGGCACGGAAGGGACTCCAGCCCAGGCATCCGGGTTCCAGGTACTTTCCAGGACATTGCTCAACAGTGTGCATTGAACTCATTTATCTACCCAGGGCCAGGCGTAGAGGGTCCAACAAACACCAAGGTAGCCCCAATCCACACCTTCACAGGACTTCCTGCTGTTATCTGGGGCCACGGGCCATACTGGGAGTCCGCTCCAGCTCAGCCTGTAGCTCAGCATCGGGTCACGGTATCCGTTCATTATTTACTCACCCCCATCCTGAGAGCCAGGATGGCTAGGCCCTGAAGTGCAGAGCTGGCCCAGACGTTCCTTCCCCAGGCAACGTCAATGCAGTGGGGATCTGGCGAGCAGAGGATTCTGAGGAGTGAGCGAGAGTGCTGGTCACAGAAAGGGTGTCCAAGCTGGATCAGGGGTGCTGAAGAGGGACGTCCCTGGAGGTCCCTGGAGGAGGTGATGCCTCACCTGGGCTCTGAAGGATGGGTAGGAGTTTTGCAGTTAGAAGAGCAAGGAGAAAGTGCAGCGTCCGGGCGTGGGTGGGAGAGGGGACAACTCAGAGCTTGCTTGTCTCCACAGGCCGGTACCTCTGCTCAGTCACGATGCACAGGCTGACGGACAAGCAGCTGAAACACCTCAGCATGAAGAAGACAGCGCTGCTGGTCACCGCCTCCATCCCCGGCAGCCACATCTCTGGGGAGCATGTTGGTGCCGAGGTGCCCTTCAGCCCAGGGCTTTACACTGACCAGGCTGAAATCCTTTTGAGCAACCACTTCACCAGCTCTGAGGTCAAGGTCTTTGGTACCGTGGAGATTCTCGAGAACCTGGAGGTGAGTGGCGTCCATGCATGAGCCGGGGGCCTTGGAAAGGACCGGAAGGCAGGGAAGACGAGGTGAAACGTGGAAGTCATGGACCACCTCTCTTTAAAAGTGAAAAAAAGATTTTTCAAACGTAAATACCCTTAACCTTTTCTTTTCCCCCATACCATTATCTGTGAGCTTGTATCATTGAATTAGTTACTGGGAATGCTGCCGGACTTCCCCAACCAGGAGCTCGGTATGCGAGGGCAGTACTTAGCACAGAGCGTACCTAGCACATAGTCTGTGCTCAGTGAACACTTAGTATGTTCAGTGAATGAAGTCAGTGCAGGAACGTACACTGACATGGGGGAGGAAGAAACGCTATAACCCCTAACTTATCACCGATGCCCGCGCAACTGGGGACGAGTCCCTAGCCCTGGGCCTCAGTGTCCCCGTCTGCTGAATGCCGGGTGAACGATGTCCTAGGTCCCACAGCCCAGCAGGCCGGTAAGAGATCTGGGGTGATGTGACAAAGGGGTTTTTGGCTCCTTCGTTTGCCGTATCCCTGGTCTCACTGCAGCAAACGTGGACGTGGATGAACGTTCTTGGAGCGAGACGGCGATGAATTCATTGCTGCTGATGGAGGGTCTGCCAGTCTAGGGGTTGAGCTGCTGGCGATCGGCCATTAACAGAGCTCCAGGCTGCTGCCTTGGAAAGTTGGCGTTTGGTGGTAGTTCATGTTGGTTTAGCATTTTTTTAAAGAGCACTTGATTAGAATTCAATGATATTGATTTGTTCTTTCCTTAAAAACACTCCCAAGTGTAGACAGTATGCTCCTTCCCTGACTTTGCAGATTTCACGCTGTCACTTAGAAGTCCCCAGGCGTCATCGCCTACCTAGGAAGGTGGCCCAGGGAAGGGTCCCCACCCCTACCGTCTGGGCCCCAGAGGGAAGCACAGCATGTCAGGCGGAAGTGGGGGTGGGGGTGCCACTCTCCAGCCGCATTGTCTCTCCCAGGTGAAATCAGGGTCCCCGGCTGTGCTGGCCTTTGAGAAGGAAAGGTCTTTGGGGCTCCCCAGCTTCATCACATACACAGTCGGCATCTCGGATCCCACAGCTGGCAGTCAGGGGCCTCTGTCCACCGCCCTGACCTTCTCCAGCCCCATGACTAACCAAGCCCTCACCATTCCGGTCACCGTGGCCTTTGTGATGGATCGCCGAGGGCCTGGTCCTCGTGAGTCATGGGATGGGACACCGCTGGGATGGACCTGGGCGAGGAGGGCCAGTCCGGGTGGTCTTGGCTGTGGGTGGAAATCTGGGCAGGAGAGCAGGAGGGGGGCGGGTCAAGACCTGGAGGACTCAGAAATGCAGATTGTCCCACAAAGTGGATTTGGCCCATTCGGGTAGCTAGAGGGATCCTGTTGAAATGTGACTGGATTGTACCCCCTCCTCTGCTCAACACTGCTTTGGCGCCCACCTCCCCTGGGGGGTAAAGCCCAAGCCTCTCCAGTGTCTTGAAAGGCCGGCCCCACATAATCTGCCTCCCCAAACCATTGATGACTTGTCTCCCCGCTTGGGCACCTTGCTACAGCCACGCTGGCCTTCTTCCTACTTTGGGAACACGTGCAACTCCCAGCTAAGCCCTTGGCATACACTGTTCCCTCTGCCTGGGACGCCTCTCCCCCCGATAGCCCCTTGGCCACGTCCCCACCTCAGTCAAACCCACCTTTCCTCACACATTCCCTGCTCAGATATTAGGAAATTCTGAACCTTACTCCCACGTAAATCCTTCTCCTTCTTCCATAGCCCTGTTCCCCACCGTCAGCCTAGGGAATAATTAATACAACTAATTATAATTTCCGCTGGTCTTCCCCAACTGGGAGCTGAGTACTGCATGTGGGGACAGCACTTAGAACAGGGCCTACCTAGCATATACAGTAGGTGCTCAGTAACGGATGCCTCATTTATCCCGCAGTCGTGTACGAGCACCTATTGCACAGCAGCGCGTGTGCTGGGCAGATGCCTGAGAAGCCCCCACCTCAAACAGGGCATGGAATATTACAGACGCAGCGAGAAAGGAATGATCCTAAACATGGGGCTCAAGAAGTGGGGGGCACACGGAGCGGGTGATTTTACACTTGCTGGCCTGAGGGTGTGGTTCAAAGGGACTGCTTCCTTCAGGTCTGGAAGGATGAGTAGCCAGAGGGAGGGCCGAGCAGTCAGAAGGGCCCTGGGGTGAGGTGCAGGGTGAGGGGGCGGGCCACGAGGAGCCTTGAACCCCCGGCCAGGGGCTTGGGCTTTTTCTTGAGAGCAGGGAAGTGGCCTGGTCAGGTCTGGAGAGGAACAGCCTGAGGGGTTAAGGCCAATGTCAGGGGCACTTGAAGAGGCCACCTCCTTCCTCCCATCAAGCAGGGATGTGTCCTGACTCAGGACAGCCCATTTAGGGGAGGAGGAGGGGCCCAGGTTGAGGCAGAGGGAGATGCAAGAGGAAGCCACAGTCTGGGCCACCCCGAGGCAGGGCCCCAAAGGAGGAGTGGCTTTGGGACAGCTGATGCCGGGCTCCCGTGGTGCATGGGGCTCAGTTCTGAGGGCGGCAACATCCCTGTCCAGAGCCTTTGCCCAACCCTGACCTCCGTTTTCATGACGGCAGCTCCTGGCTTGACATCTTCCACACTGCCTTGCCTTTCCGGGCACGTGGCTGACTCCTGGGCCACCCTTACCCTCCGAACTCCCCCAGACAGCTCTGCTCTTCCCCGGAATGGGTATGGAAACCGAACCCTCCTCCCAGCAGGGCCTCAGGTGGACGCGGGTCGGTTCAAGTGGCCCAAGATGGAATAGGACGGACCACTGGAGTGACAGCCCCACAGGACCGGCTGCTGCCCCAGGCCTCAGGCAGGCCGCCTCGCCCTCCGGCCACGCACAGAGACACAAGGGGACTCCACGTGGCCATTTGGTAACTTGTCTTTCCATTGACTACAGATGGAGCCAGCCTTTTCCAGCACTTCCTGGATTCCTACCAGGTCATGTTCTTCACACTTTTTGCCCTGCTGGCTGGGACTGCTGTCATGATCATAGGTGAGGCGGGCTGCATTGTGTCCCCTGGGCTGCCCCCCCCGACCCCAACTCTAACCAGCCATGTTGTCTTGCAGCCTACCACACGGTCTGCACACCCCGGGAGCTCACTGCACCCCCAGGCCTCTCCCCCGGAGCCAGCCCTCGCCACAGCCCCCACTGTGAGTCACCACCCTGTGGATGCAGCCAGGCAGAGCCGGGGCTACGAGGGAGGGTTGTGGGGATCAAGGCCCTGAACCCCAGGTCTCAGAAGCTCTGGCCCCACACAAAAGTGGCAGCTGGGGTGTGAGGCCAGAAGGCAGATCTGGGAGCTGGTCCTGGGCAAGGAGAGCTTTCCCCCGAGCAGAACCGTGGAGGGTGGAGTGCTGGTAGCAGGGGCCGTCTCTGCAGGGGTGCGTGTTGGGACTGGTTCTTACCTGCTGGGGCTGCTGCAGAGGGCTCTAAGCTGGGTTGAACTGACTGACTCAGACGTGAGGATTCTGGACAGTCCCGCTGATGGATCTCCCAGATGGGGGAGAATCACAGGAGCCATTCCTCTTCGAGTCCAGTTGTCTCTGGTGACCCTGAGGCCCTGGTGATCCTACACAACTCCAGGGGACACTTCTCTCTGGGAGCGGTGTCCCTTGAACCTTGTGTAGTGCCCAACCTTCACAGCTGCACGTGGTGGCCTTTATATCTTTTCCGTTTGAGGGTTCTCTCCCCTATAGGAGGAATCCTTGAATGGTGTCTGCTGACCCAAAAGAGGCATGGCCAGGCTTCAAAGAGTCTGAAACTTTTTGGAAAAGGATGCAGTTATGTATATAGATACATTTTCCTGGGTAACCAGATCCCACGTGCATCCTGGACCCCTGGAATCATAGTCTTCCACAAATGTCATTCAGCCATCCTTACGACGGGCACTCACCTTTTCTAATCCCATCTTCCAACCCCTCCCTCTGTGTGTCAGAGCCATAGTGGAGTAGTTGCGTTACCTCCTGAACGCTCCAGGCCCTGGAGTCTTTGTTCATGCGGCTTTCTCTGCCCAAGAGGCTGTTCCTGCCCGGATGGACAGGCCCCGCTCCCTGCGTGCCCCACGGACCCACAGACGCGCCCATGTGGTTTTAAGACCCACTGCTTGTTCTCACTCTGCACCTGCGGGAGGTCAGGGCTCATGCTCCAAGCCTCTCGGCACGTCCAGCTGTCACCCCTTCCCTGGGTGACCTCACATCACTGGCCCAGGGCTGCCTGGGGGCACGGTCAGGGGGATGGCCGAGCTGGGCAGCGGATGCGTCCTCAGCGGCTGTTCCGGTGCAGGCACGGAGGGCTCCCTGTGGAGCACCGAGCTCTCCCATATGCCCTGTTGGTCACCTCATCTCTTTTCTCCCTAGATTTTGCTGCCTCATCGCCGACGCCTTTCAACGCACTGCCTCCCATCCGCAGAGCCAGCCCTCCGTCGGGGCTGTGGAGCCCCACGTACCCCTCCCACTAGTCTGTGGGCCGGGCCCTGACGCCCCTGCGCCCCCACGGTGGGCCCGGCCTGGAGCACCCCTGGGCCCCGAGCCCTGGCCCAGGCCCGTGTCGCTGCCTGCTGTGTTCTTGTAGACCTGTAGTTTAGGCTGTGCCCGCTAGCTCACCCTTCCGTGTAGGGCTTTCTGTTGGCTCTTGTTTTCTGTTCTGTTCTTACTTCAGAATCTTACAAAGGCTAAGACTCTCGCTCATTCCTCTGTGCCCGGTTGTCTAGGGTTTCTGGACAACGTGCACTTACGCTTTTCCTTCCCCGCAGTCTCTGGAACCACTCCCTTCTCGAGACTTTGAGCAGGTGAAGCTCCCTTCACTAGTGGTCTGTAAGGGATGTTCCTGAAGTGGCCTCAGGGAAAGGACTTTTTGATTTTTTCTTAACATTTGTGGGGTTTTTTTTCCCCTCCTTGGAAACTTTACTTTTCCCCTACTCCGGCCCTGCCAGGAAATGAGGGGAGCGAGCAGACACGATGTCCAAAGCTGGCCCCGTGACTGCACGGAGGCCTCAGGTAGGCGCCAACGGGGCCCAACCCCACACTGGCTCAGCCTCACCGGGAGACGCCGACGGGCCACAGGAGCCACGAGCCGGGCTGCTCTTTGCCTCTGTGGGGGCCACTGTGAATATAGACGGCGTCCTCTGTGGTTGCTTCCTGCGCGTGGAAGCGTCTCCTGGACTTGGCCGCAGCTCCATCGAGGTGCTCTTTGGGGTCCGGCTCCTCCTCCCTATCCCGGCTTCTCTACCCACACAGGGACTTCGGAGTCGTAGTTAGGAAAACATCCCTGAGCCAGAGACTGGAACCTTTTCTTCTGGTTTGTTTGTTTGTTTGTTTGTTTTGAGAAGCCACTGTGTTCCGCCCGAGCACCAGACCAAAACCCAGTGTTCTCCCTTCCTCCTTTTGTACCACGGTCGTGCACCTCAGCAGCCCTGAGCCTCTGGCCTGCCCCGTGTGGGCACCAGTCTCCCCGCGGCAGCCCCCCAGCAGGCCACGGAGCCAGACCCAGACAGTGAGGAGGGTGGGCCTGCCCTCCAGGAAGGGGCCGGGAAGGAGAAGATGTCTAGAAGATGCCCCCTCGTTCATTCAGCACCCGAGGCCTCCAGAACGCGGCCTCTCCGCCCTGGGCCGAGAGCTGTGCCGCTCTCAGGAAGAACTGGAGGCGCACCCCGAGTCCGGCCCATGGGGTCGCTGTGTGGGGGGAGTCGTCCCCTTGGACTCTGAGCCGCAAGCGTGAACCTACCGCAGGCCTTTTGGTCCGGGCCGTGCGATTTATTTTTCTAAAGCTGGAGACAGGAAGAATTGTGCCTTGCCTATCACTTGAGCTCAAACTGACGACTTGGATGTAAATAGCCGCGTTTCTACTTGGTTTATTTAATAAAGCTCTATCTAATTTCTTAAGAGGGGCGTGATCACTGCCGGCTCTGCGTGCGTCCTGCCTGGACGTGACCCAGGCTCCGGTGACTTGGCTTCCTTCCAGTTACAGAGATTTGGGGAGCGGGTCTGTTCTGCTGCCCTTCTGTGCCACACCCCGCTCCCACGGGGCCCCCACGGGTTCCTGGGGATGCCGCAGCCCCGCCCACACATCACCAGGTATCACCACGTGTCCCACCCCTATCTCTCTCTCTCTCTCTCTCTCTCTCTCTCTCTCTCTCTTGGGCGCCTCTCACTCTGCAGCTGTCCTTTCCTCGTGTCACTCTGGTCTCTGCACCCACTCTCCGCACCGGCTGACCTCCCTGGTGTCACTGATCCTCTTACTGACTCTGCAGCCTGGACCTCGCCCCACTGCTCGCTGGCAGCCGCTTCTGCCTCCCCAGCCCCTCACCCTCCGCCTTCCCCATTCCCGCTCCCCTCGGGGTGGTCCTCTGCCCACCCTCCACAGCCCCCTCGTGCCCTGGCTTCCGCCATCGCGGAGCTCTCACGCAGGCTCACCCCAAGTGCCTGAGGCAGGTTCTCCTGTCCCACGTCGCAGGCAGATGCCTAGAGAGACCAGGTGGCCACCCAAGGCAGCAGGCTATTGGAAGGCGCCTCTGGCGGAGACCCCCTGTCGCCCACATCATCCACCTTCTTCCTGACTCAGAGCTGGGCAGACAGCGGCCAGAATCCATACGAGGTGTCCCAGCCATTTTGGCTGCTGGAAGCCAACATGTGACTATGTTTTGGGGACAGAATGTGAGCAGTGGTGTCCCGGGCAGCTCAGGAACTGGACTGACGGGAGGCGGTGCCCTCCGCACCACGTTGTCCCAACCCTGGCTGAGCTGGCTGGGAGGAGGCCACCAGAATGGCTCGGCCATTGTCCTTGGAGCCTGTGCCCTGCCCAGGACGGCCTCCCTTGACAGGAAGGAAGGACACTCCCAGCGGCTTCCAGTGAGTCTTCTGCCACAGCCGAACCGAATCCCAGCCAATTCAATGGCAGCGCCCCAACACGAGCCTGGCAGCCCAGCTCTGGGCCCCCTCTTGTAGCCACGCCCCCACATCTGGCCACCACCAGAGCTCTCCCCCCTGCCCCCTCCCCCCTCTGTGGACACACTTGCTCCTGTACAACTCGGGTCCCCCCCTCAGACCTTCCTCTCCCATACCCTTCGTGTGGCCAGTCTCCAAGTTCCCATGAATCTGCCCTCCCCACGACCCTCTTCTTGGCCCAGGGAGCCTCCCCTGGGATGAGGTGCCAGCCTCCGTGTCCCCTGCACCAACCCGCTGCTCACAGATCTGACCGCTCACACCCTCCTGCTTAAACTCTGCTGCAGCCAGCTTGCCCTTGGGGTGGGTGCGGTCCCTTTGTTCACACCAGCTCCCCCTCCCCACCACCTCTTCACCTCTAGTAGAAGCAGCCAACCAGGCCACCCCCACCCCCGGGCCCTGGGGCTTTGACACCAGCCAGGGTTGGGGTGGTCCTGCACCCACCCTCTCCCACCTGTGTGCTCCTGCTCTGCTCTCCCCCACTCTGGGCTTCAGTTTTCTCCTCTGCAAAGTGGGCACGGCGGTGCCATCAGTTACTGTAAACGTAAACCAGAAGCCATGTGTGGGGCCTTCTCTTTGGGCAGCAGGTTGGTGACTAGGGGTGCCTTCCTCTCCCGTAGGGAACGGCAGATCTGACTGTCAGAGGGGACGGCAGGGGAGGGAGAAGCCGAGGGGGAGGGCCCAGCCCCCCGAGGAATGAGGAACGTTCTGTGTGGCAGATCCGGTCCTGAGGGCCCTGGGCAGTGGGGGTGACTGGGCACAGAAGCGCTTGGGGGACAAGTGACAACTCCAGGGCACCAAAGCCCTTGTGGCCCGCCCACACTGAGAAGTTAATGCCGAAGCTAAAAGCCTAAAAGTGTCGTCACCTCCCTGGGCCTGGTTTCCCTGACTGGAAAATGGGGAGGACGCTTTCCTCATGAGGATCCTGGGAGGACAAAATGAACTGATAGGAGGTGCTAATCCACATATGCTGCTGTCACTGTTGTTGGGGAAAGCTGGCACGGGGCCCATGAGGAGCCCAGATGGTGGGAGAACATTTGTTTACAGAATGGCGAGATGCAGAGGCAGCAGGTGAGCAGCAGGGAGGGTGCTCCCCCAGCCCCCTGGACCTCTGTTGTCATTCCCTGTGCTGTGTTGCCATTGTCTGACCCTGTTATCCCTCCCCAGCTGGGACCTCTTTGAGGCCTGTTCTTCTGTGTCCTCAGGACCTGGCACCTAAGAAGATCTAGAAAGCATTCAATCCATGTCCTACGTTCAGCACAGGGCCTGCCTGGCATGCAGTGCACAATAATGACAGTATTGCCCCCAGGTAGGTCCCCCTCAGTGATGCAAGATGGCTGCCAAGATCCAGGCATCACAGCATGTCCAGACATGGCAGCATCCAGAAGAAGAAGAGAAGCAGAGGGATAATCTCTTCCTGTCTCCTTCTAAGGACTAAAGATTTCTTTCCTGGAAGGATCCTCAGCGGATGGTTTCCGTCATGTCTATAGCCAGAGTTGGCTCTTCTGGCCATTCCTGCCCCATGGCTAGTGAGGGCAACAGGATGATCACATCCATGTATGGCAATACTTCACAGTTGAGTGGAGGTCAGTGTATCAACACGCTCAACTTCTTTCAGATCAAAATAGAAAGGTCTCAGCATCTGCTGGTTTTCTCTGTGATGATGGCATTTTCTTCCCTTTACCCATCTCAGATACTCTAGAGAGAGAGCCAGATACAGGTGAGAGGCCCGGGCTTTCTTCTCCCCAGAGGCGACCACCATTTTAATGCACATACAAAGGACCGTGAATGCACGGGCTGCCAGAAGCAGGCCCACCTTGCCAGAAGGGAGTGCTTTGACAAAACCAGGGGACGCACAGCACATTCAGCTTTCCGCTCCCAAACGAACCGCCCAAAGGGTGCCAAAAAATGCTTTTAGCACCATTTAGCACTAAAAATATAGTATTGCGTATAGGTTTTTTTTTTTTCCTCCAGAATTCCTAAGTTTGGGCAAAAATTAACTCTCTGTGTCTGCATCTTCCTGTTCTCTGTGCAGTCTGGAAATGTTACATTTCAAGGTCCGATGGACTGGCTAGAAGAAAGCCTAGGACCCGGGACATCCAGGATGGGCGGCAAAGGTCTAGGTGAGTGGGGAATGCGTGAAGCTTAGAGATCAGGTGACCAGGAGTGTAGGCCTACCTTCTGGGGCTGAAGAGAAATCATTTTACCTTTCTGGGCCACAGCAGTCCCCTGTTCTACGAAATGGCCATGCTGGCATCTGTCCTGCCCATCACCCCAAATGGCTGCCAGCAGGAAGCAGGTGCATTATTATTCCAGGCTCCTCCCTCTCTGCATGCACACCCTTTGGCATGTAACTGCAGAACCTCCCACGAGAGGCTAAGTATATCCCCTCCCCGTGGAAGTTGGCCATGGTACTGTGACTTGCTTTGGCTGGAAGGATGTGGTGGGAGGGACCTGAAGCCTCAGAGCCTGGGACCTGAAGTTTCCACACACCCTTCTTGTGCTTCTGCCATTGACGTAATAATAAGGAAGCCCAGGTAGCTGCTGGTGCAAGGAGGGAAAAGGACACCTAAAGGGGGACCTGATATGGATCTGCTCATCTTGGAACAACTGACCTGCAAATCCATGACTTGGAATAAATGACAGGTGTGAAAACCCACTGACTTTGGGGACAGTTTGTTAGGCAGCATTACTGTAGCAGTAGGTGGCTGATACAAAGCATGATATGATTCCTTTCTGGCTGAACCATCGAAGGCAAGTTTCCTGCCACTTGTCACAGAGTCTGAATGACATGGCTGAACCCTGAGGTGGGCCCCCTCGGCCCTTCCTGCTGGCACAGGGTTTTCTGGGTGGCTCTGGCAAATGGCTGCAAGGGTACCAGACCAAGCACCAGGGCCAAGGAAAGATAGCTTGGCAGGTAGCCACCACTTCCTATAGCCAGCCATGGCTCCCTGTGGCCAGCGTGAGTGACGGAAGAGGCCTGGGGCTGCACAGGCAAGCAAAGCTGCTGACATTTACTGCACCCCCCCCCCACCACCAGGCACATGCAAAGCCCTTTCTAATCTCTAGTTCGCTTCATCCTCACCTCAGCTATTGACAGGTGGGGAAACCGAGGCACACAAGGTTAAGCCACCCTTCTGGCGTCCCACGACTGGCAAGTGGCAGAACCAGAATCCGAATCCACTCAGACTGGCGGCAGGGTTCGCTGTCCCACACCAGTTCCTGCCCCTGCCCACCTGGAGCGGGCAGTGGGGGATCCATCCCAGAGGGGCAGGCTGTTGTGCGCAGGGAGCCAGGGCCGGCACCCACACCCCTCCGAGCAGCTCTGCTTCAGGCTGTCTCATGGGTCATTTGATTTTTCACAAGGAAAAAAATTGAATATGGTGGTGGTGTTTAAAAACACAGAAGAGCAAAAAACTAATATGACTTGAATTTAATTTACCTTCTGCCTTCTCCCCCTTCTCTCCCCTCTCAGAGGCAGCTACCTTTATAAATTTGCAGCATGTCCTTCCAAAGCAACATTTACTGTTAATAATAAGCATCGGTAAAAAATATATATACGTATTGCTGTTTTGTGTGTATTTTTATACATTTGCATGACCTTGGTCATACTTTGTCTCATTCAACTCTTGTCTTTTCCCCTCCTTGTATTATTCTATCATATAGCTTCATTTCAATTGAATTCTTTCTTCCCCTATTGTTGGACAGAAGCTTATTTCCGAGTTTTGCTATACTGAACAGTGCTGCAGTGAATGTTCCTGTACAAGCCTCCATGGGCCCAGGGGCTGGGGTTTCCCAAGGCAAAGGGTGTGCCCATTATGAGTTTGCCTCGATGCTACTAAATTGATTTCCAAAGCATTGCACGAGTCTCACACCTGCCAGCTGGATATGAGAGATTCGATTTCCCCTATCCTTGTCAGCACATCACATTGTCATATCTATGTATATTTAGTTTTACTGGTTTGATGGGTGACTTTGAATTTGATAAGTTGAATTCAAATTCTCGGATGGCTACGGAAGGTGAACTTTTTTTGTTTATCGGCCATTTATATTTTTCTCTGTCCTCCACCCAAATGTTGACTTTCTTAAAGCTTATTTGCCACTCCAAAAGAGAGATACTATAAGAAACCTAGTCATATGCCCAATTTTGTCATCAATGTATCAGTTAGCTATTGCTGTGTAACAAACTTACCCCCCCCCCATTCTCAATGATTTACATCAGCTAACATTAATTATTTCTCATGAATCCAGGGTCAGCTAATCCAGGCTGGGCTCAGCTGGGAGTGACTGTGTCTCTCACCCTCCTTCCAGGACCCACAGGCCAGGTGAGACATGTCCCTCTCAGGGTGACAACCTTGATGTAAGAGAGCAGGTGGAATTGCCATACAGCTACTTGAGGGCTAGGCTGGGACTGGCATGCTATCATCTGTGCTTCATTGTATTGGACCAAACAAGTCACATGTCTGATTCTAAAATCAGGGTTTGGGGAATAGACTCTCCCTTTGATGGGAGGACCTACAAAGCCACAAGGGATAGGGTGTGAATGGAGGGGTGAAGAATCAAGATCATCAATGCAAATTTGTCATGGTTGTCTTTTTTTTGACTCATCGGCAGTAGCCCTCTATTCAAGGTGCACATTGATAGTTTATATTTTGATATTTTGTCTGAGATCTTCTGCTTCTGAAATAAAATTTTGAAACCCGTGTGATTCCCTCATCGTACAGATGGGAAAACTGAGGCTGAGACACGGGAAGGGACTCGCCCAGGGTCACACCTGAGTAACACACCATGTTCTAGCCCCTTCCCCTGACATTTAAGGCCCCCACCTGACCATGCTGGCCACCGCAACTAAGACAGTTCATGTGGATGTTTCGATAGATCGTTGTGAGTGTTTTAGCCTATGATGAATTCTCAAGGAGCTGGTTTAGAGCCACAATTTTTACATCCAATAAAGTGAGCAATTCCAAGAGTGAGAAAAAGGAGGAAAACAAAACCCAAGACCACGGGTTTGCCGATCGTCTATTATTTTGTTAAGTTTTATGTTGTATGTAATTAGCAGATAAAATTCTGTGGAGGGTTTCATTAGCAGCCTCATCAGGTGACCACTTTCATGTGGGGAGTATTTACTGAAAGCAAATAAAGACCATTTATAAGCACCGGGAAAATGGAATCCTAAAGACCTATTGCTTCACTGCATTAAGGCACAATCACCCCAGGGCAGCAGGGCTCCGTCCCTCCTCCCCCAGAGAGAAGCTGGGGAGCCTGGTGGACAGGGCCCAGACGCTCCTGCCTTTGCCTCTCACCAGACAGGTGACCTTGACCTTGTCTCTCTGAGCCTTAGTTTCTCTGTCTGTAAAATGGGGATTGTCATATGACTTCATCCAGCGGTTTGCTCTGTGGGCTTAACGAGCTCCTGCATAGAAACCCCCAGCACGTGGGAGCAAATAGTTCATGCTCAAAAACGTGAACTTTTCTTCCTTCCTCTCTCCCTGGGTGGTCCGGGACAGCCACCCTCACTCTCTCAGGGGCCACAACACATACCCTCTGGGAGTCTTTCCAGCTGTCCCCTCTGCCACCTGCCAGCTGAGCAAATTGGTGATCAACCCGGGCTTACAAACATGAGCGTGACAGGCCAGGTAGATGATACCCCTGAGGAGCTGGCGGTGGGGGCAGTGACCTGGAGTGCACAGCCTTACCCACTTGCCCCAGCTGCCACGTGAGAATAAAGGCCCATGGAGCTAGTTTTTGTGGTTTTCTAGAGATTTCCCCAAATCCAATTTTGGGTGTGTGTGTGTGGGGGGGGAGATTGGGGGTAAAACCTTCCTCTTTATAAATAGTGGTAACAAAATTCAAGTTTAAAAAGTAGAAAACACAGGGGTGCCTGGGTGGCTCAGTCGGTTAAGCGTCTGACTCTTGATTTTGGCTCACGTCATGATGTCACAGTTCATGGGTTCGAGCCCCGTGTCAGGTTCTCAGCTGACAGCTGGGAACCTACTTAGGATTCACTCTCCCTCTATCTCTGCCCCTCCCCTTCTCGTTCTCTCTCTCTCTCTCTCTCTCCTCAAAAAAAAAAAAATTTAAATAG
Source organism: Panthera uncia (assembly GCF_023721935.1). Classification (NCBI taxonomy): domain Eukaryota; kingdom Metazoa; phylum Chordata; class Mammalia; order Carnivora; family Felidae; genus Panthera; species Panthera uncia. The sequence continues at coordinate 54,184,054 of NC_064816.1, forward strand.
GAAAAACAACTTGTGTGGGCCAAAGAAACCTGCCCTCAGACCACCGCTTTTCGATCTTCTCTGAATTTCATCAATGGCAACGTTCAGTGTGTGTATCTCCACATTCCCTTCCGATCACCCTGGCAGACAGTGCTAACTGCTCCTAGCACTCCTTCCCCTCCTTCCCACTCCGCTCCAGCAGGACTTCATCCAGTGTTCTGGGAAGCCACAGCCAGTCATCTGGTGTTGACAGAGGAACCCTTCGTTTTAGAGGTGGAGAAGGACTGGTTTTAGCTCACCCGTAGCCAAAGATGTGAACGTGTTAGCTTTTCTCTGGCCACTTGCCCGGGATGGACACAGATAGAAGCTAAAAGCTGCTGTGTATGCTTGGAGGTTTTTTACCCTCGTTCAAAATTATAGGTTTGGAGCTGAAGCATCTTAAAATGCGGAAGGCACAGGCAATGGCTGCAGCCCCAGCGGCCCGCCCCTACTCCCCACAGGCCCCAGAGACAGTGGGCAAAGGGACTGCATGGGGGTGGGGGGGCAGGGTGTGCAAATGTATGTAAATGTAATCATTTTGCTGTTTTCAGGAACCACTGAAATGACATTTCCTATTCGTGGAGGTGGGGGGGGGCAGTGTGCGGGGAGAGGGCAGATGGGAGCTCATGATCTAAATCAAAGGACAATTATCAAGGGCTGTTTCTTAGACACCCAGGTTGGAGGCAGATTCATGTTGGTTGCCAAGTCACTAATTTTGTTCCCTAAGCCAGGAAGGTTGAGTTGCTGTTATCACCTCCAAGGGACGTTGGCACCCTTTATCAATGCCCTGCTTGCCCATGTATTTATTCTCTAAACATTTATTAGCTCAAGTTATGTGTTGGCAGCTTCCCAAGGAGCCAGCGGGGATGAGGGGGAGAGGAACAGAGTGTGAGTCAGATGGGGCTTCTTTAGGGAGGGACAGGGAGGGAGACAGATATGCACCTTCTATGGTATGGAAAGTGCTGGAACCTCAGGGAAGGGACTGTTCCAGGTTGGTAGGTCAGAGGAGGGTCCCAGGAAGAGGTAAGTCAGAATCTGGGCTGGGACAATGGACATCTCAGCATAGGAGCCAGTTTGAGCCCAAGGTCAGAAACTCAGGTAGGGACAGCATTGAGCAGTAGGGAGGAACACGTAGTGGCCTGGGTTTGAATCCTCACCTGTTTGGAATGCAGCTGTGGTATGTTGTGCTGGGTATAAAAAGCTCCTGGCCCCCAGACTCGGGGATGATGGTGCTGGTTTGGGATGATTGAGATCACTATGTTCAAACTGCAGGCTCCCTGTCTCTTCCAGTCTTGTAATATCCACTCCTGGGTACATGTGGCCTGGGTGAACATGTTCTGAATTCAGGGCAGCCAAAGAGAAGTCAGCAAAAATGATTCTTTCCAATTTCCCCAGACTCTTTTTGAGGTTTCCTGCATTTTATCCATTTTGAGTTACAAAATGGATAAAACCCATCCAATAAAATTTTTGCCTAATTTCAGATCCTGAGGAAGGTATTTAATTTGATTAAAATCTATTTTCTCAAGTCATATCATAAAGTATTCTAACTATGGTAGATCCTCATCACATTTCATCCTATGAAATGTTTCATACGTTCTATTTCCTATTAATGAAAGTATATCTTTAAACATGAGAAGTCATAGATGCTAACTTAGAAAGGTTGGGGCGATGGGGTTCTGTGAAAATTCTGTGAGAGTCAACAAAAAAGTTGTAAAACCTCTCCCACAGGCAATGGGGAGCCATGGATGGTGCTTGAGCAGGAGCCTGATATGTTTGGGCTAATAAGGGTATCCTAGGGGTGAATGTGAGGGTTGAATCGCTTCGGTGGTAGCTGGCGGGATGACTGGTGAATCAAGAGAGTGGACGGGCTGTATCTGGGGAAAACACTGTCTCGCCTGTGCCCCTTTCTCTTCCCCAGGCTTCTACTTCTGGTCCTTTCTGTCTAGTCCCCTCCTCTGTCCAGGCCTCAGTGTCCCCCTCAGTTCTGATCAGGTGCTCCCAGCTCTGCAGTGCTGAGGGTCCAGTGAAGGAGTAGCCCCAGTGCCCAGGCCCCAGGCTGCCTTCTGAGCCAGGTCCTCAGGCAGCACATTTGCTGTCCTCAAGGGGGTGCCCTGTCCTCCACAGCAGAGAGGTTAGATGGCAGAGGGATAGCTGAGCTGGGCTGGACAGGCCAGCAGGCCAGCTCCCCGCCAAACCCCGGCCCCATTTACCCAATAATGACCACTGTGAGGGGCTGAAGCCCCTGGCTCTCCCTGCCTGATTCCGGACATCTGAGAGAGAGAGAGAGAGAGAGAGAGAGAGAGAGAGAGAGAGAGAGACTAGCCCTTAGATTGAGAGCATGGGCATCACCTGGAGCCCCGCCCCAGACCTGCTGGATCAGAACCTGTGCTTCAACGAGACCCCCCGGGGACTCGTGTGCACTTTTCTAATTACCGAGTAATCTGAGCTACTTGAAGCAGAAACTATAGATAAGCAAGAAGAAAAGAAACATCCCCTCACAGCCCCTCTGCTGATTGCATTTCGATTTCCTGTTCTTCCTTCCAAGATTTTTTTCTTTTATATAAATGCCTACAGAAAAATTGTGTTTCTTGCAAAAGCATCAGCAAGCAGTAGAGATTTTGTAACCTATGTTCTTCATGCATGTAAATATATCACAGGCATCTTGCCACGTCGGCAAGTGTGGGTCTGTATCCATTAGTGATTCATTAATGTAAACACCCTTTCAACAAATATTGAGCACCCACTGTGTGCCAGGCGCTGCGCTAGATGGGGAAGTGAAACAGATCAGTTCCTACCTTTGTGGAGCTTACAGTCCAATCGGGGAAAAAGATAAACCAAGAATCACACCAATCCAGGGACCATGGCGCGTATGACGGGTTCCTGGGAGGCCCACGTTATTGCGGGATGTGATCTGGGCAGGGAGGGCCCCCACAAGGAAGTGAGGACTGGGTTGGGATTTGAGGAGTGAGTGGTAGTGACCCAGGCAAGGAAGGGAGGGAAGAGTGATCCGGGCAGGGGGAACAGCGTGAGCAAAGGCTCTAGCTGGAGGGGATGTGGCTATTGTGGCTGACGGAGAACAGGACAAAAACGGCACAAGAGAAACAGCTGATGCAGGCAGAGCCAGTGGCCTGGCATAGATGCAGCACAAGTCAGAAAACCAGTCCCTGGGGAGTGGGCAGCAGCTGGTCTCCGATGTTTTATTTATCATTATAAAAAAAAATTTCTTAATGTTCATTTTTGAGGGAGTGAGTGGGGGAGGGGCAGAGAGTGAGGGAGACACAGAATCTGAAGCAGGCTCCAGGGTCTGAGCTGTCAGCACAGAGCCCGGTGTGGGGCTCGAACCCACGAACCGCGAGATCACAACCTGAGCAGAAGTCGGACACTTAACTGACTGAGCCACCCGGCTGCCCCTATACCATTTTATTGTTATAAATGTTTCCACTGTTTTGCTGGTCCCCGAAATGTACATCCTCATTCGTCTCTGTGCACGTGTCTGATTATTTCCCTAGGATAACTTTCTTTTAAAAAAAATGTTTTAATGTTTGTCTTTCAGAGCGAGGGCATGCAAGCAGGAGAGGGGCAGAGAGAGGGAGGCAGAGGATCTAAAGCGGGCTCCACACTGACAGCAGAGAACCCAACGTGGGGCTCGAACTCAACAAACAGTGAGATCATGACCTGAGCCAAAGGCAGATGCTTAACCAACTGAGCCACCCAGGTGCCCCTCCCTAGGATACCTTTCTAAATATGAGCATGGGCTTTCCTCTGGGTGGGTGTTGAGAGTTGTTGAGCCAAAGTCCCAACCTGGATGTAATTTCTGGACGCCCCTCCATGAACCAGCTGCCCCAACTCAGTGGCTGTCCCTGTTCCAGTTCGACCAGGGGAGTCAGCTCCAGGTGGCCAGGGACAGCCCGAGATGGGAACCAAAGTCCTGCTGAGGACAGAAGGGACAGAAGCAACTGAGGTTCCCTGCTGATGGGAGGGGTGGTGCTCACAGTCCTGAACTTCTGTTACCCTCTCAGCCCGGTCTGCACTGGGTGCTGGGGCCCTGGGAGGCCTCCAGCCCACTTGTGCCCTTCCAGAGCTCATGGTCTAGCACAGAGAGAGCCCAGGCTTGGACCAGGGCCAGAGTGGGAGAAGTCCTGAGGAAGCCCCGGAGGAGGCCCCAGCCTAGTGCTGGGAGGGAGGGGATGGTCAGGGAGGGCTGCCTGGAAGAGGGGACGCTTGTCAGACATCTTGATGAAATAGTAAAATGTTTTCTGGTAAACAAGAGAAAGAAGGGTCCCCAAGAAGAGGGGCGGCAGTTGCTAAGTTGACGGGGACAAGACAGGGGATTGCGTGGGCGCTGGGTGGGCGATGGTGGGGGAAGAGAAGTGTCTGGCTGAGGTCGGGAGGGTGTTGAGGTTGGGCGGCGGGGGGCGGGGCTTCTGGGAGTCTGCTGTAAACACGTCAGAGAATGAAGCGAGGGGCTGGGCCGGGCCGCTGTTTTCCATGTGCAGGCTCTGGAATCAGGAGGCCCGCCTTTAGATTCTGACTCCACTTCTCCTGAGCTCTGTGACTATGAGCAAGCGGCTGAATCTCTCTGTGTCTCTGTTGCCTCCCCTGGGAAATAGAAGCAGTAGTGGTGCCTCCGTCACCTGGGCTGATTTGAGGTTAAATGAGTCAACCAATGGAAAGTACTGGGCGGAATTGCTGGCCTACAAAGGGCCAGCTGGAGGCCAAGGACATATCAGTCACCCCCCTGCTCGGGTTTCTGGTGCTACAGTGTAGACAAAACGAAAGCTCCTTGCAAGGGGGGGTAACTTGTACATATTGAACAACATCGAAGATGCAGGCACGTGCCCGGCCCCCTGCTGGGCAGACTCACTTCTCACGTGGAGCTGACGCCGTGGGGGGAGAGACAGAAAAACACAGACATGTAAGATCACCTCAGAGATCACGCTGAACGCTCCAAGAGGCGTAAGACCAGATCGCGAAAGAGAGGACGATGGCAGTGACGGTGGGATAGTGCTCCAGTCTGGTGGTCAGGGAGGATTTCTGCAGCAGTGACGTTTGAGTTGAGGAATCTGCAAAGATGGGGCAGGAAGAGTGTTCCGGACTGAAGGAACAGCACGTGCAAAGGCCCTGAGGTGGGAATGCTAGCGGGTGTGATCGTGGAATAGCACGGGGACAGTGTGGCTGGAATAGGGCTGCCAGATTTAGCAAATACACACATAGAGCCCCCAGTTACATTTCTGAAATGAGAATTTCAGATAAACGGCAAAGGAGCTTTTAGTATAAGTATGTCCCCAAATGTGGCACAGGGCATCCTTATACTAAAAAATCATTTGGTCTTCTTGGGAGATTCCAATGTAGCTGGGCGCCTTGTATTTCCTCTGGCAATCCTAGGCTGGGGGGGAGGGGCAGGAGGGAGAGTTGGAAGAGAGAAGTCAGCAGCAGAGGCTTGGCGGGCCTGGGGAGGCGGCTGGGTTTTATTCTTAGGGTCATGGTTAACAGGGACCGTGGCCTCCAGCCCCCAGCCTGGTCCAGGTGCTAACTGGGTGGGCGTTCTTCACTTAATGGAGGACGCATCCGTCGGGGACCCCAGAACAAGGGATTCGAGTCGCCCACGTTACCAAGAGCCCTCCAGAAGATGATTCATCCCAAGTACCAGACAAGAGAGCTAGGGCTGCACGTGGTCTTTGGAGGCGAAAACATCCCTTGTAGAAGTGACAGGGAGGGTCAGAGGTAGTACGGGACTGATGTTAAAATTAGAACAACCGTGTTCTCTTAATTAGAAATGCAGGCGGTGCCACATGAATCTGTAATGGGCTTCCTCGCAGACTTCTGGAAGGAGGGGAGGCTGGATGGGGTCAGCCGCGTACATATTCATGAGGATCCAGGAGAGGGTCCCTGGGGGACGTAGGCCTGCCTGATTGCAGGAGAGGCACAGCGGAGAGGCGTGGGTGCTAATCCCTGCTCTGCCACCGACGGGGTGAGCCTCCGTGACCTCATGCCTGCCTTGCTCTCTCCGAGCCTCCGTTTCCCCATGTGTACAGGAGGGACCCTGCACTGGGGGGAGATGGAGGGAGGAATCGAGTTCAGGATGAGATACTAGAAGATGAGCACTGGAGGGAGGCAGTGACTCTGAGCGACCACCCAGCAGAATCAGGGACTGTCATGTGGGCTCTGCTGAGTTCGCAGACTCTCGGCTTGCTGGGCGAATGAATGAATGGGTGAATGAATGAATGCAAGTGGACTCCTTGACAAACCTCTTCCTTTGTGTGGGCAGGCCTATCTTAAGGCTTCTGCCAGGTCCTGTTTGGCCCATCCACACCACATCACGTCAAACGTATTAAAAGGCACCCACATGCCTCATTAAATAGAATTTATATGTAACTGTATCAGAGCTGAGTTGAAATGCCATTGACTAGTTGACTAATGTTACATTCTCTGGACATTTAATTAAACATTCATTCATTTTGACGTGTTTGTCAGTGTGTTTCTTTCCTCCCTTCCCCACTCCCCTTCTCAAACATATTCATGGGCCCCTGAGAGGCTCCTGGCTGAAGACGCCTAGGGGAGAAGGCCTTGTCTCAGGGCCTCAGGCTTCCTGTCTGTAAAAGGGGAGAGATACGCATGCCTCCCATGGTGGGTGTTGTTAAAGCTGTTCCCCCTCAGATTTATTGCAGCAATGGCAACTCTAAGTCCCTCCCAGGGCGACACTGTGCTGGGCAACTCACGTGTTCCTTCCTTCCTTCCTTCCTTCTCCCCTCCCCCCTCTCTCTTTGTTGTTTATTTATTTTGAGAGAGAAAGAGAGAGAGCACATGAGAGCACAAGTCGGGGAAGGGCAGAGAGAGAGAATCCCAAGCAGGCCTCTCACTGTCAGCGCAGAGCCCGACGTGGGGCTCGATCCCATGAACCATGAGATCATGACCTGGGCCGAAGTCAAGAGTCAGATGCTCAACTGACTGAGCCACTTGAGTGCCCCTATTTCCTCATTCGATTGTATGGCCTCCACCAGCTCTCAGAAGTAGATATTCTTATGTCCATTTTACAGATGAAAGACAGAGACTTGGGGTGGGGTTAGGACCAGCCCTGCGGGGCCCTCATACACCTGAGACCAAGTCCCCAAGGTTGTTTGAGATGTGGACAAAAGCACACAAAACAGCATAGGGTCATAGGGAGAGAAAGGTCTCTCTTCTTCAGTCCCTCTGATTATATGAAGGGAAGGGCTCAGCTATGTGCTACTGGGCCTTTAACACCTCTCTAGCCCTTGTTAATCTAGAAAGAACAGCCATCAACTCACAGTGTAGAATGACAACACTTTCTATCCAGATACTAACATTTTTTCCATCCTGTTTTATTATATAGATAAACTTCTAATTATGGCAAGTGCTACAAAGCTTTATTTCAAAAAGTTTCTTAATGTTTATTTATTTTTGAGAGAGAGCACGAGTGGGGGAAGGGCAGAGAGAGAGGGAGACACAGACTCCGAAGCAGGCTCCAGGGTCTGAGCTGTCAGCACAGAGCCTGACGCGGGGCTCGAACTCACAGCCCGTGAGAACACAGCCTCAGCCAAAGTTGGACACTTAACCAACTGAGCCACCCACGTGCCCCAACAAAGCTTTATTGCAGACTAAATATGTTTTGGTAACAAAACTTTTAAATTAAAAGTATTTTGTTAAGAAAAGTAAATCAAAGAAAAAAATCAAGAATGCATTTAGGAGTATCTGGTGATGGCAAAATTCACAAAGGCAGCATTAATGACCAAATTTGGGGTTACGTTGAGGGTGGGCTGTGTGTCCTCGGACAAGCCACACCCCCTCTCTGGGCCTCTTCATTTGTCATAAAGGGATTGTTTGCCTAGACAGGTCAGTGCTAACAATGTAATTCTGAAGATTCCTTTTTCTGAAGGGAAGATCAAAGGCTTCCATTTAGGCCCAGCAGACAGTGGACCAGGGGCACTTGGAACAGCCTGAGTCCTGATACTATGCTCTGTGCTCACACACTCCAGGAGCTTGGCACTGGGGGTGTCAGACCTCGGGAGGGTCTTCAATCCTACTTGTTGTGGGCAGCTGCTCCCAGGGGCCCTGAAAGCAGTTACCTGTTTGTGAAAGGTGGGACAGCTGAGGGATGAGCATCCTTCTGATTTGCAGAAAAATGATGACTGACAAGGTGACTGCATCCACCAGCGGGCCCTCATCTGGGCTGACCACAAAGTGCTCCCCAGCCCCCCACTGGGCAGAGCCAAATGGCCAAGTTTGAGGATTGGAGGTCTGGAACATCAGCACAGGTGAGGCGGGGGGGGAGGGGGGCAGGAGGCGGGAGCTCCAACCTGGAGGGGGTCTTGCGATGCCTTTCCTCTTGTAAATACAGGCAGCTGGGCATCGGGACAGTCCTGAGAGTCTCAGCCTTTTAATAAGGGAGTTGAAAACATTAATGTTTATTGCACTTGTTGATCTGTTTGGACTCATTTGGCCACCTTAGTTTATGTTTTTACTTACAATTTCATTGTTTCATTTGTAAACCGATCAAACTGGTTTTGTTCCATTTCTCCCCCCTACTGCTTTGAAAATCATGCCTTCTCTCTCTATTTTTCTAATGGCTACTTTGATATTTTTAACATACGTACTTAGTTTCCTAATCATGCTTACTGTTTAGTGGTGTCTCTATTCCAACTCCATCGTGGTGACACTGACAAATCAGAGTGTGGAGTGCGGAGATCAGAGTGTGGAGCAGGGGACAATGTTACAACATCTACCATGTGCCAGGTTCTTTCTAAGCGTTTCCATACGTGACCCCATTTTGCCGTCAGAGCAGCCTGGAAAGGGGGCTTAGTCTGCCCATTTACAGATGAGGAACGTAAAGTTTAAAGAGACAGTTGAGAGAAGAGAGTTACCCTGGGTTAAATAGCAAGTTGTGGCCAGACGGAATTTCTGAGTCCTGATCCACCATTTTTTGTTTGTCTGCCTGTCTGTACTTTCTCCTACTTGTCTGTACTTAATAAAGGGTCAGGCAAAGCAGAGAGTGAAGACAGAAATGCCAGGGGTAGGGATGAGGATGTGCAGGGGGAGGATGGAGCTTCCTCCCTGATCATCTGGCCCCTAATTCCTGCCAGCGAGGGTTCAGGGAACCAGGGAGCCCAGCAGAGCTCTGGGAAGGATCCCTGTGCTGATTCGGGTCTGAACTAGGAGCTCAGGGACTGCCCCTGCCTCGTAACACTGCAGGCTTCTCGGTCACTTATTCCCTCCTCCATGCATTCGTTCATTCGTTTGTTCATTGATTCGTTCTTTATTCATCACATATCTCCTGAGCCCTTCTTTGTGGCAGGATGTGGGAGTGGAGGTACAGGGATTCATCATACATGGTTCCAGCCTGCAGAATGTGGTGGAAAGGACAGACAGATGTGCATAGAGAATGTAATGCCCTGAGATTTTTTGTTTTCTGTCAGTTAATTATTATGGCTGTGTTTTGAAAAGGCAATACATGTGTGAATGGAAAACGATATCCGACCTCTACGAAAGTCTATAGGGTCAGTCTTCTTCCTGCTGCTAGGCTCTCAACACTTTGTAAAATGGTAAAATATACATGAGGAAGTAGAAAAATTCAGAGGCATCACTTTCAGCACTATCTGGAGTGTATCCTTCTGGAAATAGTCTATACATATTCAAGCACTCAATCTGCATATCCCTTCGTATCGTCACACTGTTAGAAACATCCGTGTCTACCGTTCCTGTGCCCAACTTTTGTCACTCCCTCTATCCTGAGGTCACTCTCGTCAATCCATAGGGAGCCACCCAATGTCCTCTAAGGCCGCAGAAGGTCCTCAGAGCAGACTCTCCATGATTCCTTTGAGCACGCGAGTGAGTTTATCATGGGCTAGGCTTCTAATACTGGAGCTTTCGGGTCAAAGGGTGCATGCATTTGACATCTGGAGGACAGTTCGATTCTCCAGTTGTCCCTCAAGGAGCTTGTGCCAATTGTCACTCCAGCAGTGACTAAGAGTTAGTGCTTGTTTCTCTACAGCCCCATCAAACTGGTAAAGACCATCTTTTAAATATCACGAAGAACCAAAAGGAGGCTTCAAGTGGGCCAGGGAAGAAGTCTGAGAGGGCTTCTGGAGGGAGGTGTCACTTGGATTGGGTCTTGTAGGATGGATAGGAATTTGCCAGTCTGGGGAGTACGGGAAAGGGAAAGGAGTATCTGGAAGAAGGAACAGCATGTGCAAAAAAGCAAAGGCATTAGAGCATGTGACGTGTCTAATGTGAGGAAATGCAGAATGGTAGAGTGGAGAGGAGGGAATGTGGGTGTCCAGTAATGGTGGGGGGGCACTGGTAGCTGTACCTTGACCCCTTTTCTCTGTCCCCTCTATGATAGAGTATGAAAGAAGGCTTCACTTCAAGGTGAGGTCTTGTGAAATAATAAACCACTGGAAATGGTGCAGGGTGGGGGGAAACCATGTATATAGAGCCTGGAGTTCAAGGACAAAACCCTCTGCCTCTAGCCTGCTCGGTGGCCTTGGGCAAGTGACTCTTGCCTTGGGTTTCAACCTCGTCATCCATACCCAGGAATCCATGCTGGGCTTGTTGACACGGCCCCAGCTCGGGGTGAAGGGAAGGTGGCTGGAGGCGGAGTTTAGCAGGCAGTTGCTGTCCTGGCATGTGGGGACTTCAGCTCTCCTCAGGCTCCACTCATCTTGCCTCCACCTCCAGAGCCCTCTGCGCTCTTCCCATGGCCTTCTACAGTGAGACTCAACTTACCAAGCAGACACTGCGTGTTTCAGCAGGTCCACTAGCTCCTCACGCTTGCCGGGAGTGGGAAGATGGGAAGGGAGCCCCATGACACAGTGTCCCCCCAGGTAGGCAGACGGCTGCAGTAGCACCTAACATCATCGTCACCGACATCAATGGAGGGCATGTGATGGCATATGGAAGGCGACAGCTACAACAGAGATTTGTCCTGCCAAGGAGGGGCCGGTTTACGATGCCATCAAGGGGCCCTGGCTGCTTGGGTGTCCTGAGAAAAAGCCCCTTCCCTCATCCCACCACAGTCCTGGCTTCAAGCTGCAGGAAGCGACGGATGTGCTCTTGAAATGAAATGTGAGCCTCACTTACGTAGCCTCTGTTGCGCACCTGGTGCCACGTAAGCCACGATTACACCAACGGCCTGATGCTGCCCCCTTCCTGTCTCCACACCCTTGGCGGTGCATGGCGTCTCCCATCCAGGGTCTTCCTTTGAACCTGGCTGGACTCAGGACTTTGGCCAACAGAATGTGTCCAAGTGACAGGCCAGCGATGCTATTTCTTCAACAGGAACACAATGATCTGCGGCTTCTCTGGGCCAGGCCTCTGGCGGGAGGTTGCAGATGTGCACTGGGGTCAGGCAGGCCGGGTCTCCCCCATGGTCACATCGATGTCCCCAACTGGGCAGGAGTTCTGGCAGGGATTCATGCTGAGCCTGGAGAAACTGGTTACCCACCCCTGGCTCCCCACCCCACCACCCTGCACTCTGGAAGAATGGTCAGTCTTCTTAACTAAAGCCATTCTAGTAAACAATCATTTTTTTTTCCTTTTAGCAGCTTCATCGAGGTTCAATTAACATACCACACAGTTCACCCTTTAAAAGTATACAACTCAACAACTTTCAGTACAGTCAGGGAGTTTTACAAACACCATCACAGTCCATTTCAGGACATTTTCTTTACCCCATAAAGAATTCTTCACCTACCCACTACCCCCAGCCCAGCCCTTAAGTGACCACAGATCTGCTTTCTGTTTCTGTGGATTTACCTGTTCTGGGAATTGTGCATAAACGGAATCATACAATACATAGTCTTTTGTGCATGACTCCTTCCACTTAGCATAACGTTTGGAAGATTTATCCATATTAGAGCACATGTCAGTATTCTATTCCATTTTATTACCAAATAATACTCATGGTATGGATATACCATTGTTATGTATCCATTGTTCAATTGACGGACCTTTGGATTTATGTACAAGATTTTGTGTGAATGTATGTTTTCAGTTCTCCCGGCTGTATACCTAGGAGTGGAATTTCGGGGTCATACGGCTTAAATGTTTGAGGAACTGCCAGATTATTTTCCAAAGCAGCCATACCATATTACATTCCCACCAGCAGTGTCTGAGTGTTCAATTTCTCTACATCCTTGCCAACACTTATTATTTTTTGTATTATTAATGTTAGCCAACCTACGGGCTAAATTAATTTTAGCCACACCCACGAGGTGTGAAGGGATATCTTAGTGGTTTCGATTTGCGTTTTCCTGAGGGCTACTGAAGGTGAGCATCTTTTCATGTGCTTATTATATCTGCTTGGGGAGAAATGTCTATTCAGATCCTTTACCCATTTTACATCGGGGTTACCCCGCCTTTTTAGTTATTGAGCTATAAAAGCTCCTTAGATATTCTAGATACAAGTCTCTCATCAAATATATGATCAGCAAAAACTCTTTTTCCCTGTTCTGTAGGTTGTCAATTCCAGTTTCTTGACTGGTGTCCTTTGAAGCACAAACGTTTTTGATTTCGGTGATATTCAACTGATCTGCTTTTCCTTTGGTTGCTTACGGTTTGGGTGTCATTTATAAGTCACCGTGGTGTTGATTTGCATTTCTCTAATGACTAATGATGTTGAGTATCTTTTTTTTTAAGGTTTATTTTTGAGGGGGGGGAGAAGGAGAGAGAGGGAGAGGGAGAGGGAGAGAGGGAGGAAGGAAGGGAGGGAGAGAGAGAGAGAGAGAGAGAGAATGATCGGGGTAGAGATCGGAGAGAGAATTATCTCTCTCCAGGCAGAGAGAGAGGGAGACACAGAATCTGAAGCAGGCTCCAGGCTCTGAGCTGTCAGTACAGAGCCCTACATGGGGCTCGAACTCATGAACTGTGAGATCATGACCTGAGCTGAAGTCAGATGCTTAACCACTTGAGCCACCCAGGTGCCCCTTGGGCATCTTTTTATGGGCTTATTTGCCACTTGTATGTCTTCTTTGGTAAAATGTCTGTTTAAATCTTATGATGCATTTTATATTGGGTTCTTTGTCTTGTTATTATTACATTTTAAGAGCTCGTCATATATTCTATATACAAGTCCTTCATTGAATACACATGTTGCCAAATATTTTCTCCCATACTTAGCTTGCTTCTTCTTCTTCTTAACAGTGTGTATGGAAAAACAAGGTTTTGGGGCACCTGGGTGGCTGTCATTAAACATCTGACTTCAGCTCAAGTAATGATCTCACAGTTCATGAGTTTGAGTCCCACACAGGATAAACTTGAGCCCCGCTTCAGGTAAGCCCCACTTCTGTCTTTCTCTCTGCCCCTCACTCACTTGTGCCCTCTCTTGCTCTCAAAAAAAAAATAAGTTAATTTTTTTTTTTTACTGTTTGTTCATGAGAGAGAGAGAGAGAGAGAGAGAGAGAGAGAGGCAGAGAGAGAGGGAGACACAGAATCAGAAGCAGACTCCAGGCTCTGAGTTGTCAGCACAGAGCCTGATGTGGGACTTGAACTCATGAACCATGAGATCATGACTTGAGCTGAAGTCGGATGCTTAACCAACTGAGCCACCCAGATGGCCCCCAAAATAAGTTTTTTATTGCAATGAAGTCCAATTTATTGATTTTACTTTCTTCTGAAGTTCATGCTTTTGGTACCATAGACTTAAGAAATCTTTGCCAAAATGAAGGCCATTAAGATTTTTCCCTTCCACCCTCCAGAAGTTATATGCATTTAACTCTCACATTTAGGTCTACTTTCTTTTCCAAGTTAATTTTCATAGTGCTCTATAGAGGCATGGGTCAAAGGGTCACTCTTTTGCTTGTGAATATCCTATTTTCCAATCACATTTGTTAAAAAAACTATCCTTTCCCTCATCAAGGTGCCTTATTAGTATCTTTGTTGATCTTTATGCCTGTCTTGATGCCGGTACCACTTGTTTTGATGACCCTTGCTTTACAATAAGTCTTGAAATCAGTAGCATGAGTCCTCTGACTTTGTTTCTCTTTTTGACAATTTGAGTGGGACAGTTTGGGTTGAGTGGGACTACTTTGCACAGTGTATCCCAGGCCCCTGCCCATTAAGACCAGAGTGTTCACAATCATTGTGATGATCAAAAATTTCCCTCATCATAGTTCCACATGTCCTGATTAGGGTCAGTACCATCTCCACCTCCCAAAGATAATCTCTTATTCAAGGGAACAATAATCAGATGAACATTAGTAATGCTACATGATAGAGGAAAACAGAGCAAACCCTTCCAGGTTCTGAGGAAATTGATTTTTAGTCTCGAAATCTATACCCAGCTAAACTGTCAGTCAAGTGGGAGGGCAAAATAAATACATTTAGACACCCAAAGACTCAGAGACCTTCTGACAGGCTATCACTGGGAGAATTGTTAGAGGATGTACCTGGCAAAATAAAAAAATGATTCCAAGAAAGAGAATACATAGGATCCAAGAAACCATGGACCCAATCCAGAAGTGTAATGCCAAGAACTCTCCAATGATAGCCATGTAGCAGGCCAAGGAAGCAGCCAGCCCAAATTACAACAGTGAATCAGAGAGCTCTCAGAGGAACGTTTTTAAGAAGAAAAATGAATATGCTGCAACTGATGGTAATATTTAAAAAGATAGATGACCTTACTGAGAAGCTGAATGTGGATAATAGTGAAAATGAATAAATAATCATAATAGGCTTATTCCTGTTTCCTCCTCCAAATTTTTGTTACCTGTATTTTCTTTTAAATGCATAGCTACATCTTTTTCTGTGAAGTTCATTGTAAACTATTTGGCCCTGTATTTATATAATTACAATATTGGAAAAGCCAATTATTGGCTTTTCAGAGTTTAGAATCGATACGTATACAAAGCATGGAGACCTTAACTAGAATTATGGAACAGCATGTAAACCCCACAAATCATAACCAGGTAAAAGTCATGGTGTACAGACAAAGTCAATGTTCTTACCTGGGAAGATCATAAGAGACACCTGGACAGCTAAGTGTCTTGCCCAGAAGAGAGGTCAGTTTTCTCACAACACTGGGGTCTAGTAGTGGGGATCCAAGCCAGGGATACCCTAGCATGTGGCAACAGACCTTATCGTAAGGCAGGTCTTGCTGGACCATCTTCCAAGGTCGAGCCTACATGACCTTGTATGTAAGCATTTCAGTCCCCCCAGCCATTTAAGGAATGTGGGGGTGCGGGACACTCTCTAGCTTGGAGCAGGGTGGAGGTGTCCATGGAGACTTCTGTGGTGGGAATCTTTGCTCTCAGCTCTCAAGTCCTTTGACCCAAAGGTGAAACTCTTCTGCTGGCACCTTATTATTACTATTAGGTTTCTGCTGAATCTCAAATAGGCCAAGCACTTGTTACAGCTTCTGCAATGCCTTGTACCTCGTCTGCACTGCCATGCATGCCTCCCCCTAGCTCCACGTTCACTGCAGTCTGGTGGAATTGGCCGTGGTAGGAGCATTTACACGACAAAGATCAGCAAATGCCACAGACAGTGCTTTCTTCTGATTGTCCCATGCTCACCCAGCACGCCACTGCAGTCCTCCAGGACTGGCCTCATGATTCAGGGGGCCCAGTGCAAAATTAAAATGCTCGGCCTCTTGTCCAAAAATTAAGACCATTAAGATGGTGACACGGGAGCGGGCCCTGCCTGACTGCCCAGAGCACACACCCGCCCACCCTACTCGTCAGGGTCTGTCTTCACAGGGGCGCTCCAGGAGAGCAGGGCTTGTCTGTCATGCACAGGGTCCCGAGAGCCTGGCCCGAGTCATTGCTCAGTGACATTAGCAAACTGAGCGACCAGGTGATGTGCTCTGAGGAAGAGGCCTTTGGGGGAGGGGGCAGCCCTTGTTGTGGGTGTGAACCTGCGTGTGAACTGGGAGGGCTGGTGTACATGGCCTCATTGCTCGTGACAGACTCTCTTGTAACCACCCGTGTCAGGGATTTGGCACTGACTGGAACACCCCAGAGTGCCAAGAATGGAGGTCAAGGAAAATGAGTAAGACGGAAGGCAGATGGCAAGTCAGCGATGCCTCACTCCCTTCACCTCTCCCATTGCCTGAGGCCGAGGAGCTCAGTGATAGCAGCTGGGAGGAGCAGAGAAATGCATCGCAAAACTCGCCATCATTCCTGCCACCCATGGGTGTTCTCTTTATGCTCCGTGGACATCTCTGTTTGGTTCGGGGGGGCTGGGGGTGGCAGGTCCAGAAGGAAAGGGTCCTGCCTAGTCCCGGGGTATAGGTGCAGGTCCCCTGAGGCCCCCATGGTTGCAGGATGGCCTGGCCTGGCAGCGCCTGGGAAGCACGGATGGAGCCTCATCTGCTCAGGGTCTCCAGCACCCACGAGGGCCTGGCACTGTGGAGTGGAGAGGGGGCAGGTTTCGGAGAGCAGGGAGTCAGTGTGGAAATGGAGAGGAGAGGTCAGCTTCCTCCTGGAACCGCTAGGAGGAGCCTCTGGGTTGGGGCTGGGAGAGGGGTCCACCACTCCATCTCCTCACTGCCATCCTCACTGCCATGCGCCAGGATTTAGAATTGAATTTCCTTCCCTCCCCAATACTGGCAGAGGCCCCACGCCTGACTCTGGGGTCAGGTATCCCCCCCCAGAAAGTCAGGAGAGGCTGGGGGCACCTCCCTTTTTGGGAGGCTCTTGGCATATTTCTAAAATGTAGAAATATTAAAATAGGATTGCAAAGACGTTGGTATATTGGAAATGTATAGACTGAAGTGATGAACACTTTTTACACATACACACACAAGTAGAGTGTAATATTGTGTTCTTCAGAGGATAATCACAGGATTTAGAAAAATAATATTAATTTCTAGACCACTGCAAGTGCAGGACTGTTTAAAAAGAGTATTAATTTCTAGAGGACTATTATTGGTCTAGTAACAAGAGCCAAGTTTAAAGTTAAGTGTTGAGAGTTTTCATTCACCATGGTGTGGGTATAACCTTATCCTGATGTAATAGTTCTTGAATTTGAGGACCCAAATAAATGGGGCCCTTCTATTCTCTCCCTCTCCATAGGCCGTGGCCAGGGGAAACCCACGGAGGGCTTAGGACCTTGGAACTCCATGCAGGGACCATCCTCTCCTGGAGGTAGAGAGATATCAACAAACATGGGTATGGAATATCAAGAGTCAGCAAAGCCAGTGCAGTGAGACCCTTAACAAAGAAAAAAATACCATCAAATGTACATTATAACAGAGTTTTAGAGACTTATGAGATGTAGCTAAAGCTTCACCCAGAGGTAAATGTATAGCCTTAAAGGCATTTGCTGCAAAACAACAATGGAAAGAACCTAACTCCTCAAGCCAAAAAGATCGAAAAATAGGTTTAGCTCGAAGGAAATCTGGAGTATGAAAATAATAAAGATTACAAAAAGTAAAGAACTAGAAAACAGTGCTGAGGAAACAGCAGCTGGGAGGCAAAACAAGTTGCCCAAGGTCTGGATGCCAGTGTCTGGGTGGGTGTTTGCCCTACAGTCCCATGGGCTCCCAGAACTCGAGGTGCCTTTGGAATGACCATGCCTGAGTCTTGGTGGCTCGTCCACGTTGACATCTTGGAGGCATCGGGGCCACCAACCCGTTAGAACGCAGAATGGACGGTCTAGGAAACTTGTAGAGGTCTGCAACCAAACAAACCCGGCGGTTAGGAGACCGATGTTTTTAAAAATTCAAAGTTCTTCTGAATTTATTAACTATTTTTCTACTCACCCCGAAAATCGTTTGCTGATGGCAATATGAAGATATATTTTGCCGAATTTCTTTTTAAATTAAATGTATACAGATCCGGGTCAGGTCGTGGGGGGGCGAGGAGGCGGCAGTGGTTGGCGCGGGGCGTGGGGCGCGGGGCGCGGGGCGCGGGGCGCGGGGCGCGGGGCCCTGCAGGCGGCGCCCTCCCTCCCTCCCTCCCGCCTCCTCCCGCGCCGGCCGCTCCGGCTCCCTCTCCCCCTCGCGTCGCAGCCGGCACTTTGCAAAACTCCTCGCTTGCCCGCGGCGGCCGCAGCTCCGCGCCCTGCCCGCCCCGGCGCATCCGTGGGGCAGCGGGCGGCGGCGGAGCGCGGCGGCGCGGGGAGCGCGAGGCGCGG
>NC_064816.1:54202558-54254362 GCF_023721935.1 Panthera uncia
TCGAGGAGCTGGAGCGCCAAGTGGCGCGGCTGAGCCGCGAGAACGCCAGCCTGCTGGAGCGGCACCGGCGACACCTGGCCGCGTGCGCCCGCCGCCCGGACCCCAGCCCCGGCGCCGGCCCGCAGCCGCTCGGCGTCATTCCGGAGCTCGGCTGCCGCCGCGACAAGTAAGCAGGCACCGGGGGCGGCGGGCGTGTCGAGGGTGCGCGAACTTCTTGGGGAGGGGGGCCCGCTCCCCTCGGGGCTGGGCGGGGAGTTGGGCGGAGGCGGGGAGAAGCCCGTCCAGAGGGCGCGCCGGGGGACCCCCGACCCGGGGCTGGAGCTCGGGCGGGGACCGGGTTCCCTGGGAAAGAGGTTCTGGGGCGCTGCCTGGCGCTTCCACCGGCCCGCTCTCCGAGGACGGACGGCTCCGGACTCGGGCTCCAGCGACCCCCGAGGCTCGGTGGCGGGATCGGCCTCGCTACCGGGTGCTTGCTGTCCGCGCGCAGAACTGGGGCTCTGGGTAGTGGGGCCAGAACTCCTGACCCGGAGAGCCCGAGACCCAGTGGGAAGGGGGTGCGGGAGGCGCAGATCCCGCCCTCGAGCGGGCCTGGGTCACTCGCGGGTCACTGTCCCTCCGGGAGGGACCGTATACTCCCTCTAGCCGGAGATGAGCGAGCCTCTTTCCTCTGGACGCCTCCGTCTCCTCCTTCGCGGCCCGGGGGTTATACCCCGCCCGCCTCACCCTGGGATTACCCCTGGCTATTTCGGACCAAGGATTAAGCGGGGGACAGGATGGGGGCGGGATTGCCCGGCTGCGCTGGCCCCAGGCGTCCTGGGGTGAGCTCGCAGCTTGCGTGCAGCAGCCCGTTCGCTTTCCAGGGTTGCCCAAGTCGGGTGCGGGGCTCCTCTCCGCAGAAGTCCGGGTGCCTTTCTGGGGAGAGACAGGGGGCACTGGGGCTTCAGGTGACTCCAGGGTTGGATTCCGGGGTGCTGTGAGCCTGTCTGCCCTCTCCGTCCTTCTGTCTTTGGGACCACCTGGCCACACTCCATGGTTTGGACCCGGGGCAGAGGAGAAAAACACTGTGTTTGGGGGGGGCGGGGACAGAGGGAGGAAGGAGGATGGTGATCAGTAGCTTCAGGAAAGGTTTCCTGGGAGGCTGGGGGTAGGCAGGGATGATGGGGGAGGAGTTGACCCTGACTCCCAAATCCTGCTGGGGGTGGGGGGGAGGGGCTCCTGATTCCCAGAGTCCAGGTACAGCCATCTCAGACCTGGTATCTCCCCCACCCGGAGGAGCTGTGCCAGGCTGTGGTGCTGGGACAGAGGACCCCTGCCTGTCACCCTGCTTCCTGCACCGGTTCTGGGCAGTGCTTTTGGGCTTTCGTGGGCCCTGAAGAAGGAGGGTTGTGAGGGTGAGGTCAGGGCATGGGTCAGCCTCATGGCTCTGGGGTGGCAGGCCCACTAGCATACTCCTGCTTTCTCTTTATCCTGGGAAGGTTTCGCGAGGCCTGTGGATAGCTCCTAGCTGGTGTCAGCGAGAGAAAGCAGAGACCCTGTTCCCTCCGTGCGCCCCACCCCTGGCTCTCTGGTGTCACTCAGGGGTCACTTGGTCCCTCCCACAGTGGCTGTGGGTTACTTGGTGCTATTGCAGGAGACCGAGCCCCACACCCTCCTGCAGGGACTGAAAGAAAAGCTGGGGATGGCCCAGGTGAGGTCCTCAGCAGCTCAGGGAGGCGACACACAAGGGCAGGGATGCACGGTCCACTTTCACAGGCAACAGTGACACACGCTGTTGGCAAATGCCTCCCAGCACCGTCCTGGGGAATGCATTCCTTTCTTCTCTTCAAAGTCACCTCTGGTGACCAAGAGGGAGGATGGAGACTGTGAGTCCTGCTTGCTGTGGGGAATCCCCAGCGTTGCATCTGGGCGGTGGCCTTGGAGGGGGGAGCTGGGGATGTGGGTGTGGGGTTTATTTCACAAGTCCCCAGCTCTGTCACACTGGCTTCCCTCCACTGAGATACAGCCAGAGCCTGTGATGGCATCCCCTTTCAGAGGAACCGCAACCAGTCAAGTTCTAAGTCAACTTGAATGTGCACACCAAGTGCCTGGGGATCCTGCTAAAATCCAGATTCTGACCAGTAGGCCCAGGGCAGGCACACAAGCTCCCAGGAGCTGTGGATGCTGCTGGCCCCCAGAATGCACCGTGACAAACGAGACTGTATGGCACCAGCATATTAACAGAACAGTTTGGTCCGTCGAGATGGAGCGCGCCGGCCCATTTCTAGCATCCACTGCATGTCCCAGCCTTTTGGGAGGCCGCCTCCCTCCCTTCATAGGAGGCTCTTGGGGAGCCGTGGTATCATACGTGCCTTCTCACACCCTTGGGATTCTGGGTCACTGGACCGTGTAGGGGGAGTGAGCTGAGGGCTGCTTTTCCACACCTGGTTTTGACGTGCCCACCCACTGTCCATCTATGTAGCAAAATGATCTATGCCTGAGGAGCATGATTTAACCAACCCCCTTGAGAGCAGCCAACTTTTATGAAGTGTCTACTGTGTGCAGAACTGTTAGTGATGTGCTTGGAGACACAAAGGCAAGGGCAGAGAACAGAGGAAGAGGAGAAGGGGACACGTGCAGACTTGGGACCGATGGCCGGCTCTCAGCCAGTGACCATGGGACAAGTCATGCCTCCTCATTTAGCCTCAGGGTTTTTTTGTTTTTTGGTTTTTTTTGTTTTTGTTTTTAATGCACACAAAGCAGGGACAATCACAGCTGCCTCCCATACTTTTTCTGAGGGTTAAGGGAGGATAATGGGCATGGAGGAAACTGGTATACAGTAGGTGCCTAATGCATTTCAGATTCTTCCTTTGTCCATCGGTTTCTCCGTTCTTTGGGGCCCACGGTGCCCTGGCAGGAGGTGAGTGAACTTCCTGACAACCTGCCTGAGACCCCCTGGGGCCCGGTGCAGGGGGTGTGGAGCTAGAACGGCTGTCCAGAACTCGGGGGCAACTTGGGGTTGGCCACCTGGGATGGAGCAGGGAACACCTGCGCATGAGCTTCCCGAGGCGATGGGCAGTGCAAGACCACAGCGTCGGGATGACTTCCTGCTGGGGCACTTGGCTCCACCTTCTCCCAGTGCTGGTGCACCCACCAGTGGGCACTGCCCGTGCCGGCTCCCAGGCCCTCCTGCCTGCAGACAGGGGTCCTTGTAGGCAAGGATGCACAGAGCATGTCAGGCTAAGGCACGCCTGGCTACCCATTTCTTCAGCAGCCGCCAGCTGCTCTGGCTGGAGTCAGGAGCCCTTTGGCCCCCGCCACCACGTGGACAGGCTGCACCTGCATATCCAGAAGGGAGAACAGATGGATGCAGGGGAGAGACCACTGAAAAGGCTCATCCTGGGACAACAGTGATCTCGTACCACCTCCCCCGAGCATGGTAGATACTCTCAAACCCCAAACTTTAAACCCTTCCTCGGAAGTCCTCTGCTGGAAGATACCATCGTGAGTTTCTCAAGTTTGGGGACAACAGGAAGATAACAGGAAAAAAAAGAGGGTAACTTTGTTTCCGTTGGATTATTTAGTTGACTTTTTTCTGACCTCAGAATTCATATCCAGTGTTTAGCGGGCTATGTTCTCATGATGTTTCTAGGACTGTTCCCTCCCACTAGAGATTGGGGTACATAATAGACACTCAATAGATACCTGTTGAGTGGATGAAGGTAGGCAGGATTGATTAGAACTGCTGTGTTTTCCTTTCCAAAGTCAGCTTGAACTTGAGCCGGCCCCACTGACATGGAGCCAGATCTCTGGTCAGCAGGGATGAGTGCATTATGGCTACATGCACTGAAGGCCTCCCATGTGCCCCGCACTGCTGCGGGCGTGTGCATGTGTCAGTGCACTGCATGGGCACAGCGCTACCACGAGGCAGGAACGGCTGCTGCTCCCATTTTATGGATGCGGAGACTGAAGCTCAGAGGTCATGTGACTTACTCAGGTTCTCCCACCCCCTAGTAACGGAGCCGGGATTGGGGCTCAGGTGGCCTGGCTCTAGCCCCCTGCTCTCACCCACCCCCCAACAGCCCTCCCTGCTGCAGAATGATCAGGCGACCCTCCCCCTGCCGGGATCCTGCGTGACTCCCAGCCTCCAGTGCCAGAGGAAGCCCAGCATACGTGGCTTTTGTCCTGCCATGTGGGATCCCATCACCGAGTCCGGGCCTCAGCATCACCCGAGGTGGCAGTGAGTGAGGCAAGGGTTGAGCGTGGTGACCCCTCCCAGCCTCCAATCTTCCAGAGTCTCCTGGCAGAAGTAAACACCAGCCTGCAGAGGTTGGAGAGAGGGCCCTGTGAAGCGGCCTCCCTCGCTTTCTCGTCCCCTCCGGCCCTCAAGAGCTGTCACATCACTCCAAGAGGACGTTTTGCTGAAGCTCTGAGTTGGTGACTCACTCTGGGGGAGGCTTCCAGTGGCATTCAGTCTCTGTTGACTTACCAAACGAGCGCTCTCCCCGGGTCTGTGGTGACATTCGTGGTGATGGTGGTGTAGCAGTTCAGAGGGAAGCTTAAGGGTGGCCAGCGGAGAGAGGGGGTGGCAGGCAAGAAGTCACTGATGCAAGAAGCTGTACTCGGGAGGGTCCTGGCAAGACGCCTCTGAAAGCATGCCGTTCTGTTCTTCAGGGTAGCTGGAAGTACCAGACCTGAGCTTCAGGGTCTGAAGCCCCGAGAACCTTCTGTCCCTGTCTCCTTTCCCCCCTCTTAGCAGAGAGTGGGAACTGCGTACGGGCTGAGAGAGGCCTCAAGGGTTTTCCTGATCTGAGAGGGCGGCGGAGAAGGTGGCAGAGGGAGATACTGTGTTCACGGCTTCATGAAAGAATGTTCTTGTTCTCCCGGCCGAGATAAAGCCGAGTACCCAGTGCCGGGGAGGATGTCCCCCGGCCAGAACGAGCTAGAACATGCTCAGAGAAGGTTGTCCTGGTTGGGCAAAATGCATTCAGCTCCGAGGGCGCGGGGTGAGGTGCTCTGATTTTTCCAGCAGATGGTAGAATCTGCAGAAAGATGAGGAAGAGTGTTTCTCTGAAGTTCTCCCCCAGCTGTCTGACAAGCTAAGCAAATTATTATTTTACAACCTGGAAAATAAATCGTGAAAAGCTTCTTTATCTGGCTAGGCTTGGGAAAAAACAGGGAGCAGTACCGTGCGTGTTCTCGTTCCCATGTCTGTTTCCCCCTCGGCTCTCTGGGTTCAGGCCTCCCGGAGCCTGTAGAGATCTCGGGGCTGTGCCGTGGTGGGGGGGGGGTGTGAGCATCGGGAAGTTGGGGGCATCAGCATTTTTTGTCAGCTGGGTGGCTACTAGTCAGCTGTTTTGTCTGTGACAGTGTTTTGACAGCTGATCGTGGTTTTTGTTCTTTGCTCGCTGTTTGTGTAAGAAAGAGCGACGCTTTGCCTAACTTGGGAAGGGCACCATTCTGAGCTTGTCAGGGTAAGTGTCATCTGAATAATTGCCACAGAGCAGCAGAAAAAAAAAAAAACAAACAAACACAGACAAGCTGGGTGTTCAGCAAGAACTGGGGTGGGGAAAGTGCACTGACCTAATTGAAGCAGAACAGAAGCGGCGGATGAGGCCGAGAGGCGGTCCAGGGTCGCACTCGTGGCCTGGAAGTAACTTGGGCCTCGACCTTGCCACTCCCCACCCGGTGCAGACCCAGGCCAGGCCGTGGCTGACACGGGCCCGGCTGTGAACCAGACTTTGCTGAGTGGCAACATCAGTGAGTGGCCTTTGGAGTCTGAATCCTGAGCCTCCGTAGGGTTTATATTTCCAGGAGGATATGCCAGACCAGTTATTGTAAACGCCGAGTGCTTCTGTTTTAAAAGGTGAGGAGCTGCAGCCTTGAGTTTTTCAAATGTGTCCCCAACCCCAGCTGCCCTGGCCTTGCTCTCAGGACCCTCTAGGCCGCCCAGTGACCAACACCTGAGCAGTTAAGCCCTGCTCCAGTAGCCAGTGTGCAGGAACCCCGTCCTGCCTCAGCCACCTCCCAGCAGCGCGGGCTTTCCAAGTAAGGCAAAGCGTTGCCCTTGGCCTCCTGAGGCTGAGTATCTCCCTCCTCTCCCATGTAAAGTGGGGGAGGGCTGCTTCTGTTTGGTAAGATCAGAGTCAGCTGATAGCTGGTAGCTCCAGGGGCAAGAACAGCTAGCATACTGAGATTGCTTTTGAGGGTTGTTTTCCCTAACGTTTTATTATGAAAATTTTCAAATATGCAGAGAAATGGAAAGAACCGTACAAGGCAGAACACCCTCTCAGCTTCCGCAATCGTAGTTTGTTGTACTCTTCGCTGTATTACATGCCTGTCCATTCTTGAGGGTATTCGGAACCACGCTGTTGGAGAACGAACATTTATGGAGCGCCTGTTGTATACCAGGAACAGGCTGAACAGTGCACACGTGCTTTGCAGTCTGCATGTCCTTTCATTCACGAACTGTCGAACACTCGGGCACCTGAGCCCGATTCTTGTCCTTGATCCGGGCAGCGCCCCCACTGCCTCTACTTGGACACCCTTGAGCAGGGACATAAGCCTGTAAAGAAGGTTGCGGAGATATCGGGCCGGGTAGGAAGTGGGGTCTAGTGGTGTGGCGCCCTAGAGCCGGAAGCAGATGGCCGCCCTCGGGCATCAACAGAGGCTTCCTGGAGGAGGTGACATTTGAGCTAGAAAGAGGAGGAGGAGGAGGATATCAAGCCAGGGACACAGCACATGTAAAAGGGGAGGCGAGAGGCACCTGGCAGGTTTGGAGGGTGGGAGGTGCTATATGGCCACGCCAGGCCTGTGAGTGGGAACAGCTGGGCCAGGTGAGGTCCAGACAGGCAGGGACCAGCCCCGGGGCACCTGCTTAGGGCCTAGATTTCAGCTGGGTAGTGGGGGTGGGCTGGTGAACAAGACCGGCTCCCCCCTGCCAAGCTGTGCGTGCCGTGTCTGAGCCCTGCGTGTGAAATGCTTGCCTTTCCTTCTGGGAGGAGGCGAGATTCACAGAGCAGCAGGACAGAAATCCTGGGTTATTTTGCGCCTAAACTTAGAATGCTCCGATTGTAGTCAAACCGCGGTAATAACTGAGCCCGTTCCTCTGTGTCTCCATTGACGCACCAAGCCTGTGACAGCCGTGAGCTGTTGACATCCCATTTTGCAGATATGAAAACTGAGGCTCAGGGAGTTCTGAAGCAGGTTGTGCGCCATCACCCAGTGGCAGAGGCCGGGTTCCCACGCAGGTCTGTCTGCCGCCAGATCTCATGCAGCTCACGGAGCCACACTGTGTGCCTTCGAAGCCGTTTGCTGCTCTGAGTAAGTGTTTTGTGAAACGTGTGGAGCTGTTTCCAGATCTCTATGGCCAGTTCACCCAGACCACCCAGAATTAACTCCAGCACGGTCACCCGCCCAGGGGACGGCTATGGCTTTTCCCTCTGGGCGTCAGAATTGGCCTCTCGTTGTTGTGGTCCCCTTGGAGAATTTATGTCGCCGCCGGGAGCCCAAATCCCTTTTTGGCAAAATTTTGATGGAGGCCTGCCGCTGGCGGGGTGGTCATGGACAGCAGGTGCACATGTGCGGGGGAAGGGTCTCTCTAAGCTGTCAGGCGCCACCCAGCCCGTGCCGGGCATTCCGCCTTGAGTTGGCTTCACTTCCCCACTCGGAACATGCAGGCATTTGCTAGCCTGCTGGAGAGCTCTTCGTGAAGCAGCCTCGGGCCTCTCTCCATGTGTTCATTCATCAGGACACACTGGGATGCTTGGTCGTACGGGAGGGTGGACATATGTGCCCCTTTTCTGGCTCTGCTCCCTCCCCTTGTTGATTTGAAGGGCCTGCTTGCTCTGAGGCTGCCCTTGCATGAAGAGTGTCAGGCCTTCTGGGGAATCAAGGCACCTGGGCCTGGCCCCCCTCACCTCAACCACAGGGAAGCGGGCTTCCGAGGAAGGTGTCCTGGATTGGCAGATCCGGAGGAGCCTCGCGGCAGGTCATTTGCAACCTGCCTGTGAAGTGTCTGATGTCGCAGGCTTAGATGCGGTGCTGCATGAGACCCCACTGCCTGCCCGGATGGTCTCAGGGCTCACACAGAAAGTCCTCAGCCCGTGTCCAGAGGTACGGGGGAGGGGGCAGCTGCTAGGGAGCCTTGCAGAGACATCCTCGAGTGCATGAGTGTGGATTATTCGGGGACAGGTTGCAAGGGTCTCTGGACAGCCTGAAACTGAACGTGAATGGGCCGGTGGTCCAAGTGGTCAACTTGGGGGTAAGAATCTGATAGGGTCCTGGCCAGGGCACCAAGCTCTTCTTCCTGTCCCCGGGCCTGTGAAATGAACCTCTCTGAGCCTCGGCTTCGTTTTCTCCAACAGGGGAGAGTGGATCCAGGGGGACGACTGGATGTCCCTTTTGGGGTTGCCCTCAGAGGGGAGGGTGCCTGGCATGGCCAAGATGCAATGAAGAGACAGGTGTATCTGGACCAGAGTGAGCAAGGGGACAACGAGGGAGAGAAGGGGTACGGGACGCACAGCAGTGGGCAGGGCGAGCAGGGCTGGAGAGTCCCAGAGGGACTTTGGGAGACAGGCGTCCCTGGGGGGTGCCTCCCAGAGGAGGGCCAGGACTGGACTCAGGTGTGGGTGGGACCCCTGTCCCCGGCGGAAGCAGGGGCCAGCGAGTAGGAGGCTTCAGGAGATGCTACAGGACTGGGGGCATGGGGTGCTGGTGGAGCTAAGCAGAAGCACGTGGGTTGTGGATAAAAGGAATGTAGTCCCATCCTTTCCCCTCACCCAACAACTACCTGTCCAGATGGGAAGGAGAGAGTGTTGCTTAAGCAGGAGAAAAGCCTCCAGATGGCAGAGTGCATGTAGGTCTTTGTTGCCTGCAGTGCTCTTGGACAGGGGAGTGAGTGGGGGCCGGCTGACGTCCCTGGACCCTGCCTCCAGCCCGCCCCTCTCACTCACCCCTCTGGAGAAGCAGCCCATGCAGAGACACTCAGCTCCCCCAGGGTGGCTGGTCTAGATAGCTCCTGGTCGGGGCACACACATAGTACATGCTCATATGCAGGACAGGCACTGTGGGACCAGGCCACCCCCTCCACTATGATCTGGCTGTACTGCCTCTGGCCGGTTACTCAGCCTCTCTGGGTCTCAGTGTTTTCACTTGTAAAACGGGGTTATAAAATATCACCTCCCTCCGAGAGGGGCTGTGAGGATAAATCTGTATTACGGGTGAAGCACATTGCCCCTCATCCTTGCCAGCTTTTGTCACTGCTGTTCCCTCTTACCTAGGCGGAGAAGAAATTTGATGTTCGAGAAAAGTCGCAGGATTTAGGATCCAGTGAGTGGGGTTTGGCGTTTATCTCTCTATTGTCTGTCTGACTTCTGCACATTTAATGTAGCCAATCACAAACCCAAACCTTTGTAAGAGAGGCCGTGGCCATACCTGTAACCCGCAGTGAAAGGGGAAACTTACGTTATTTCAACAGAATGGAGGCCTCCCCACAAAAAGCAGAGGCATCTGGAATGCTCTGCCTGCCCCCACCCTCCCCAGCCCATTATAGGCTCACAACTCTGTCTAGACTTCTTTGAGGCTTTACTGTCACCCAGTTCAGCACCTCTAAACTTTGAGGTACATAAGATACTCCACACGCATAAGGGGTGTCCGGGTAGCTGATCAGCCCCCACGCCATGCCCACCCATAGGCCAACCTGCCCCCTTCCTGGTGCCCACTGTGCCACCATACTGGGGCCTCACCACTACCAACTTTTTCCCATTTAGCGGGTGATCCTGCAGGACTGCAGTGAGGACAAGATGAAACAGGAAAAGCGAAGGATTCTGAAAGCCGTAACCCGTTGTATGAATGAATGTCTCCTCACCCCGAGATGGAATGTGAGGGATTGTCATTGCCACCCTCCGTCGACAATGAGTAATAGTAGTGACAGCTGACTTGTTTATTACACACACTTACTACAGCTCTGGGAGGTACCACTGTCGTACAGGTGGGGAAACTGAGGCACAGAGAGGCGAGGGTGGCGGGGAAGGTTGTGGTTTGAGCAAGGATGAGCCAAGCACATTCCCCCGAGAGCTATCATCTAGACATCGGTAGGGGGCTCTTTAAATTTCAGCCTGTTGTGCTTAGAGAATACACTTTGTACGATGACCACCTTGTTAAACGGTTTGAGACTCAATTTGAGGGCTAAGATAGGATCTGCCCTGGAGAATGTTCCAAGTACACTTGAGGGAAGTACGCACCTGCTGTTGGGAGGTGTTCTGTGTCTGTCTGCTAGGTCTGGTTGGTTTCCAGTGTTCGAGTCCGCTGTTTCCTTGCTGACCTTCTGCCTGGTTGTTCTACCCATTACTGAAAGTGGGGCATTAATGTCTCCAACTGTCCATGGGGAGCTGTCTATTTCTCGCTTTATTTCTGTCAGTTTTTGTTTTATGTGCTTTGGGGCTTTGTTGCTTGGTGCATGTATGTTTGTAAATGTTGTATCTTCCTGATGGATTGATCCTTTGGTCCTTATAAAATGTCCTTCTTTGTCTGTGATAACAGATTTTGTCTTAAAGTCTGTGTTTGATATCTGCTCTCTTTGGCTATTTGTATGATATCCATTTTTCCATCTGCTTGAAAAATGTGTATTTATTTTTTGAGAGAGGGAAAGAGAGCAAGCCAGGGAGGGGCAGCGATAGAGGGAGAGAGAAATCCCGATCAGGCTCCACGCTGTCCATAAAGAGAGCCTGATGCCCAGGCTCGAATCCATGAGCCGCGAAATCATGACCTGAGCCGAAACCAAGAGTCAGATACTTATCTGACTGAGCCACCCAGGCACCCTCCTTTTTCCATCTTTTATATTCAGCACTATAGTGTTTTTGAATCTAAAGTGGCTCTCTTAGCACATAGTTGGATTATGTGTTTTTAATCCATTCTTCTGGTCTCTCCCTTTTGATCGGAGTGTTTCATATATTTCAAGTAATCCTTAATAAGTTCGGATTTATGTCTGCAACTTTGTTACTCATTCTCAGTATGTCTTATCTCTTCTTTTCTTCCCCTGTCCCTCCCTTACTACTTTGTTTTTTGGTAAAAGGTATTTTCTAGTGCGACATTTAAATACCCTTGTTGTTTTAGTACGCAGATGGCTTTTCCAAGCATACTAAAACCTGTTTGAGAGGCAGAACATCTCCTTGCCCAGAGAGAATGAAGGCAGGGGTGGGAACTGGACAAGAGTGCGTTGGTCATAAAGGCCAGAAGTGACAGGCCCCCAGGGAGAAAGCTGCCTATCAGGGAGACGGGTACATGGGATGGACCCAGACAAACTGGGTGGGTGCTGATGATCCAGCCCAGAAGCTCCTTTGGGGAGGAGGAGAATGATTTGTCTCTGGTGTTCCTGTAAGGGGCCCTGCCTCAGGGTGGGCTTTAATGAATGTGTTGAATGAGCGAATGAATGAATGAATGACTCACTCTCCCACTCGCTGCAAAAGCTCTGGTCATCGGTGGCTGTGTAACAAATTATGCTCCTGAGATTCTGCAGGTCGGGGGGTGGGCCGGGCTTCATCGGTAGCTTCTTCTGCTCTCTTTGTCCATGGAAGTTACTCCGTGGAATTCACGTAGCAGGTGAGCTGGTCTGGAGGGTGCAGCACGACCTCATGTTCGTATCTGGGAACTTGTGGACATGTCTGGAAGGCTGGGCTCAGCCAGAACTGCTGACCGGAGGGTGTGCATGTTGCTCCTCCAACACGGCGGTCTCAGGGGGTCGGGCTTCTCGCGTGGTGGCCCGGGGCTCCCAGAGCCAGTGTTCCAAAAAGTCTGGTGGGAGCCGCAAGGCTTTGTGTGACTTGACCTTGGGAGCCCTGGACGGTCACTTCTGCCCCCTCCTGCTGGTCTCAGTGGGAGGAGGAGCAGGGGTCCGCAGCCGGCCCTGTTAATCTGCCGTGTCAGGTGTGCTCATGCCGTGTTGTCGCTTCCCCAACCTAAGGCTGTCAGAAGTTTCCCTAGTAGCTTGCCTGTGGCCCCCCTCCCTCTGAGCTGTATTTTTAACTCCCGCCATATGGCGAAGCAGCCAAAACATCCAGGGAGGAGAAAGGGGGTCTGGAGGAAATCATCGCCGCTAATGCGTTTTGGATAACTGCAGCAATTAAGAGCGTGGCGTTCTCCTCCCACCATCTCCCCCCACTCTTGCTCCCCCCCCCCCACTGGTGCCTTGTGTGAGCACCACTCCTGCCTGGAGAGGCTGCCGTCCTGCGGGGGCAGGCGGGGGTTCCCACAGACTTGCTCCCGTCTTGCTGGGGACCTCAGGGGACTCTCTGGGCAGGGCAGTCACACACGTCCTGGACTAGCTCCTGGGAGAGGATGCCCCAGAGTGCACTGAGGCCTGAGCTGCCACTCAGTGAGCAGGCAGGGGCCGTGTACCCTCCCCCGATCCTGTTTGTCCTAGCCACAGGCACGGGGATCTCTCTTGCTCTGAAACCTGCCCAGGTGGGGTGGCCAGGCGGCTACCTGCCACCCACGCCCACCTGTGCTGTTGTCACACCTTGGTGCCTTTGCCCACGCTGCTCCCTCTGCCTGGAATGCCCTTCCCACACCTCCACGGCTGCCTCCAGAAACCCCACGTGTCCTTTAAGGACAGGCTCCCATCTCAGAACTCTTCATAATTTCATATACGTCGGAATCAGTGCTCTCTTTTTTGTATAGACATATTTTTGATGTTTGTTCATTTCTTGAGAGAGACAGAGACACAGTGCCAGCAGGGGAGTGGAAGACAGAGAAGGAGACACAGAATCGGAAGCAGGCTCCGGGTTCTGAGCTGTCAGCGCAGAGCCCGACACGGGGCTCGAGCCCACGAATCGTGAGATCATGACCTGAGCCGAAGTCGGATGCTCAACCGACTGAGCCACTCAGGCGCTCCTAAAATTGGATATTTTAGATAAATCCTCGATTGTTATGTGGACATGTCCAGGGTCTCCAAAATGGAGTGGGCACATCCTTGGGGGCAAAAACCACCATCGTTTGAGGTACAGGACAAAAATGTTGGAGCTTCTATTTCCCTTGATTATTTAATTTCATCCTTCAATGTCATTTTGGTGGACTGGCGATGTGCGTGTTCTCAGTGGGCTTAACGTTTATTGTGCGGACGTGTGTTCAGACTCTCATTAAAAAGTCTAGTGTCTGACTTTCTACTGCTTTCCTCCTCCAGGCAGCTACTTTCCTGGCCTCCACCGTGAGACTGGTTGAAATAAGCCTTTCTTGAGCACCTGCTATGTGCTGGCTGATCCCCTCTTTATCTGCATGGCCCCACTTTACAGATGAGGACCCTGAGGCTCAGAGAAGTGAAGCATCTTGCTTGCGGTTGCACAGCTAGTAAGGGCAGGGCCCACCATGAACTGTGACTCCCAAACCAGTGCTCTTCCCTTCTGCTCTGTGTCTGGTGGCCCCGAGGCCCACCGCTGGCCAAGCTCTTGGGCTCTGCCTGTGGTGGGGCGGTGGCAGTGATGGGAGCTGGCCTCCTCTGTGTTTCTGTGGCCTCCGGGAGAGAGGGGTGGTCCTGCTAGCCATGGTCTGGATGTGGCATGCAAAGCCTTCTCCCTCGTGGACAGGACTCCACAAGCGTGGTCACTTTCGTCTACCCAGAAACCTGAAAGCAGGGGCCCAGGAGGAGAGGACACGGACAGATCTGGAGGACAGTGGTTCAGCAGGAACGTCTGTTGGGTACGGCCCTCTTGTTTAAGAAACATGCAGACTCCGGCCCCCGGGAGCTCAGGGTGGCATGGGGGTGAGATGGCGGGAGCTCATTCATCGAGTCTTCCCAGATTCCCCTTCACCAGATGCCAAAAGCCCTGTCCGCCTCAGCTGGAGGAGACCAGAGGGATGGGAACGGCAGCTTTTATCATGTCAGAATGTCAGCCCCTCTTCTTTGCAAGGACTGTTTTTATTGTACAAGGTAGTGTCTTTAATCTCTCTACTGAACTGGAACTTGAGGTCCAATCCAGTAAGTGGTTACGGAACCTTGTGCATGCAGATGTGTGCCAGGGAGGGGGACAGGTCTGGGGGCACAGGGAGGTGGCCTCACGGCCTGGTAGGGAAGCAGGTGGCCTCTCCCCTGTGCAGGCGTCTGTGAGGAGAGTCTGCTGGAAAGTCTGCTGGGCTGGGGAGGTGAGGGAGAGTGTTAGGAGGGACGGGGAGCCCCAGATAGTCTTAGCATGCCCTTCCACACTGCCCTTCAGGGACCCCACATCCTGGGTTTTACCTGTGTCCCTCTAGGCGGGAGGGTTGACTTTCTTTTTCTTCTCAAGGTGACAGCTGAAGCTGAAGCTTGCGATTTTTCTCCCCGAATGGTTCTCCTTTGCTTTAATTTGATTGAAACAAACCACTTCCTTCCCCACGTATGAGCTGGTGGCCAGCCTGGGCTCCCGGGTTCAATGGAAAAGTCCCCGGCCGGGGTCTGTGCCTCTCACGCTGCAGGCTGAGCTTGGCTTTCTGTCTGAAAAAGGCCAGTGCTGCTGTAGTGAGACCCATGCTGGGTCCTCGGTTATTTTCCACGGTTGAGACGCTGTCTCAGGCAGTGGCCTAGATGTGGTCTC
This sequence comes from Panthera uncia, assembly GCF_023721935.1. Taxonomy (NCBI): domain Eukaryota; kingdom Metazoa; phylum Chordata; class Mammalia; order Carnivora; family Felidae; genus Panthera; species Panthera uncia. Next base: position 54,217,099 of record NC_064816.1, read on the forward strand.
GATCGCACAGGGGGATGTCAAGGGCCATGGGGTTGGGATGGAACACTGTCACTTCGCCTGCCCCGTTTGCCAAGTGCAGTTTGATGAATGAAAATCGCTGAGGTGGTGGGTGTTTGCAAGTCTGGGTTTGGAGGCTGGCTCTGTCCTGAGCAGCTGGGGTGAGTTTCCTCCTCCGGAAAGGGGGCACAATGATAGGGAATGGCGCTGTCGTTCCAGGAAGTCCAGCACTGGCTGTGACAGCCCACAGCCATTATTGTTTGGGAAATTGTGGGAGAAACGGTACAAGGGGTCTTGGAGGTGATAAAAGGGGTGATCTTTGTACTGCATGAGGATGGTGTGTATGAGCCAGACAGCTACCTCCAGGGTCTGCTTTCCCTTGTGTTCTTTAACATTGAAACTTCTGTTGGGTGTGTGCATGTGTTTTGTTTTTTGTTTTTTAATATGGCCACGAGGCCAATCAGAAATACAGACTGCATTTCTTAGCCTCACTGGTACTTAGAGATGGCCGTGTGACTCTGTTCTGGCCAAAAAGAGGAAAGCATAAGTGTGGTGTGCAGCTTCCAGGAAGTGTCTTTAAAAGGAAGGGGTGGGTCTTTGGCCCCTTGCTCCTTCCTGTTGGCTAAAGTAAGAATGTGATGGCTGATGCATAGGCAGCCATTATGGGTTGTGAGGACAAGGGCTGCCCCACAGGGATGCAGTGAGTTGCAGGGAGCCTGGGCCCCTGATAACTTGGGGGAACCACAGCACACACCCTGGACTGCCCACCTCGAGGCTCTTACATGAGAGACTAAAACCATGTGTGGAAGGCCGTGTTAGTGTCTTTGGTTTTGGCCTCTCTTCATCAGTCCTAAGGTTACAGTGAGGGTGGTTTTACAGCCGTGATTTGAAGATGCTTGAGAGCCTGAGGCTTCAGAGTTTGAGTCATTCGGAATGGAGGTGGGTCCCCCAGGGACCCTAGTGTTAGGGTAGTTGCTAAATTTAATCTTATTGAGTGAATGAAGGCCAGTTACTTCATACAGTATGAGTCACAGAGGCAGAGGATTGGCTGAGGCCCGTGGACCCTGACGCTGGTGGATGGTGGCACCCACGGGAAGTGCTGGGGCCAGCAGGGTTCTCTCAGGGTAAGACTTGATGGGTTAGCTGGGTGGCCGCTGCTCAGGCCAAGAAGAGGGGCAAGAGGCTGGCCTTTCGGAAAGTGGGGAGGTGGGCAGATGGACAGACCTTCTGGAAGGAGAAGGGGCAACACAGCTGTCTGCTGGGAGAGAGGCAGACAGGCTGACAGATCCTGATGGGTTGTGGCGGGGTTTAGAAATAGAGACAGAGGGGGGCGCCTGGGTGGCGCAGTCGGTTAAGCGTCCGACTTCAGCCAGGTCACGATCTCGCGGTCCGTGAGTTCGAGCCCCGCGTCAGGCTCTGGGCTGATGGCTCGGAGCCTGGAGCCTGTTTCCGATTCTGTGTCTCCCTCTCTCTGCCCCTCCCCCGTTCATGCTCTGTCTCTCTCTGTCCCAACAATAAATAAAAAACGTTGAAAAAAAATTAAAAAAAAAAAAAAAAGAAATAGAGACAGAGGGACAGAGGGAGACCCAGGGAGAGGCAGAGGCTGCGAGATGTGTGGGCAAGCACATGTCTGGGACTGTCCTTCTCGCACTGCCTTCTTTTCTTCCCACGTGTGTTGAATTAGTCATTGATTTATTCATTTATTCATTCACTTAACCAGCACTCACCCAGGCTCCTAAGTGCCAGCCTGCAGCCTGTGACGCTGGAGTCAGCCCTCAGGGGGATGCCCGCTGGTGTGAGGGAGGGGGAGGGAGGGAGGGAGGAGGTGGACGGGGTGGGGGTGGGGAGGGTTGCTGCACAGCCATCGGAAAATGCCTCTGCCTCTTGTTCTGGAGGTGCCTTATGTGCCAGAAGATTCTGAGACTAATTAGAATCATTATAAGAGTTGGGGTAAAAGCAAGCCTGAAAGGGGGTACATTTTTACTGTCTGCTCCCAGCCCCATCCCTTCCCTGTGCCCCAGGTGTCCTTACATAGGAAAGCAGGTGTTTTCCACAGGCAGGGGAAGAGACTACTTTGATTTAAAAGCCAATTTGAGTTTTAAAAGAGGAATTGTGATAGGTCGTGAGGAGCCTGAACCCTGAGAACACAGGAGGATGCGGCCTCAGCAGCCGGAGTCCGTGCAGTGGCTGCTCCGGGTAGATGAGTTTGCTGCCGGGCTTTCTGGGGGCCCCCTGGTCTGCCCCACCAGTGCCCAGCTCAGCAGCAAAGCCAGAGCTTTGGGGCTATTTATATCCACTCCAGCAAATCTTTTGATCTCAGTGATCCTGCGCAAAGCTGAGTTGTGCTGGCTTCTACATGCCGGCCCCCTGGGTCGACAGGCTGAGGGACGAGGACTGAATTCAGAGAAGGGCTAGAAGGACCTCTTCATCCACACCTGAACTCAGGCAGGCCGAGAACTTGGCCAGAGTCACCAGCTTGTGTGTGCCAAGCCCTGTGCTCCTGTTTCTCTGTCCTGAGGGGGGAGGCAGGGGTGGGGCGCTGCCAGGGACCAGGCATTAGTTGAGCACTTATTATGTGCCAGGTACTTTTCTTGTCCAGAGGAGTGTGGTTTATTTTCAATATTTTTTAAATTTTTACATGTTTATTTATTTATTTTGAGAGAGCGAGAATGAGCTGGGGAGGAGCAGAAGAAGGAGAGAGAGAGAGAATCCCAAGCAGGCTCCACACTGTCAGCGCAGAGACCGACGTGGGGCTCAGTCTCACAAACTGCGAGATCATGACCTGAGCCACAGTCAAGAGTCAGATGCTTAACTGACTGAGCCACCCAGAACCCCTATTTTTTTATTTTATTTTATTTTATTTTATTTTATTTTATTTTATTTTTTAAGGAGCCCCTATTTTTAAAAGCTATGGTAAATACAGATGACATAAAACTTCTCATTTGTAGCCATTTTTAGGTGTCCAGTTCAGTGGCATTAAACACACACACACACAGTACTCACCAGCCGACTCCAGAACCCTCTCCATCTTGCAAAACTGGAACTCTAGCTCCCCACTCCTTCTTCCCTGGCACCCACCACCCCACTTTTCCGTCTCTAGGAATCGGACCCCTCTAGGGACCTCGTGTAAGTGGGATCGTACCATAGTTATCTTTCTGTGACTGGCTGACTTCACCAGGCGTAATGTCCTCAAGGTTCATCCATGCTGTGGCCTGCGTCAGGACTTCCTTCCTCTTTAAGGCTGAGTAATATTCTACCGTACGGAGAGACCACACTTGGTCCATTTGTTCGTTGATGGATGCTTGGGCTGCTTCCACCTTTTGGTTATTGTGAATGATATTGCTGTGGACATTAACATCATACTTTCACTTCTTTTGGGTGTTTGCCCAGGAGTGGAATTTCTGGGTTCTATGGGGATGTACTGGAGACTTAAAAGCAATTTTTTTTCAATGTTTATTTATTTTGAGAGAGAGAGAGAGAGAGACAGAGCATGAGTGGGGGAGGGGTAGAGAGAGAGGGAGACACAGAGTTCAAAGCAGGCTCCAGGCTCTGAGCCATCAGCACAGAGCCCGATGCGGGGCTCGAACTCACAAACTGCAAGATTGTGACCTGAGCTGAAGTCAGGTGGTCAACCGACTGAGCCAATGAGGCACCCCTACAAACTTTTATTTTTATTTATTTATTTATTTATTTATTTATTTATTTTTTATTTTTTTTTTTAACGTTTATTTATTTTTGAGACAGAGAGAGACAGAGCATGAATGGGGGAGGGTCAGAGAGAGGGAGACACAGAATCCGAAACAGGCTCCGGGCTCTGAGCTGTCAGCACAGGGGCCCGATGCGGGGCTCGAACTCACGGACCGCGAGATCGTGACCTGAGCCGAAGTTGGTGCTCAACCGACTGAGCCACCCAGGCGCCCCTAGAGACTTTTAGATATAGGAACTGAGCTGTTGCGTAACTGCTGAGGTAAGTGTTGTCTGTGTTTTACAGATGAGGAAACTGAGGCAGAAGAGTGGGCAGGAGGCAGGTGGAGATAGGAATGGTTGGAGGGGAGCCATACGATGCCTCCATTTCCTGGCTCTTCTCTGGGGAGGTGCATGGCTCCCTCCCCCTCTTCCTTCTGGGGGTCCGCCTTCCCTGAGCACCCTGTCTGAGCCTCTGGCTCTCCCCTCAGATCCTTCCTCCTTGCCCTGCTCTCCCTCTGGGCACAGAGCCCTGTACCCCATATTCTGGAGGTGTTTGCTTATTACCCTGAAGGATGCTGGTTTCATAGGGGCAGGATTTTCCATTTACTCATTCTTTTTTTTTTAATTTTTAATGTTTGTTTATTTTTGAGAGACACAGAGAGAGAGAGCATGAGCAGGGGAGGGGCAGAGACAGAGGGAGACACCGAATCCGAAGCAGGCTCCAGGCTCTGAGCTGTCAGCACGGAGCCCGATGCGGGGCCCAAACCCACAGACCACGAGATCATGACCTGAGCCCAAGTCAGCCAATTAACCGACTGAGCCACGCAGGCGTCCCTGTTTGCTCATTCTTGAAGCCCCAGCAGCACACAGTAGGCCCTCAGGAAATACTCAGTGACCGATTGCACACAGTGGGCATTCTCTCCCTCTCCTGCTGCTTCTGCACAGCCCTGGCCCTGCGGGAGCCCCTGGTAGCCCAGCTGAGGGGCCCTGCACCTGCAGGGACGCCTAGCCTTGTGTCCCCATTCACGGAGCTCCTTCCTCTGCACCTGGAGCAGCTGCCAAGGGCAGCCCAGGCCTGGTGGCCTCTCGCAGGTCCCCGCCTGGCCCTGCGCTCAGGGCTGACGGTGACGAACATCCCTCTACCGCTCCGGTTATTAACTCAGCTTCCGACGGGGCTCTGGCTGCTCCAGACTCAGGGGTGCTATTTGGTGGTTGAGAGCGTCTGCGACGCAGTGACCCCATCTGCAGTGTGCGGGCGTCCCCACCGTGCACGCAGCACAGTGACTGCGGCCACAGCCCTCCCGGCTCCGCGGCTGACCTCCCGTGAGGAGGGAGAGTTAATCACACTCAGCAGGCGTGGTGCATTTATCATCGCCGTCCAGCCAAGGCCGCTCTCTGCCTTCATCCATTCGTTTCTCCCCCCGCCCTGCGCCCGCTCCGCGTGGGACCGTCCCCTCCCCCTGGCCCCTGGCGTGGTGGCCGTCTGCTCTTCTAGGCCCCTGCCCCTCTGTGTCTGCCGTCAGCACCCATAACGATTTCTGTACGTGGGTCTGGTTAGTTGTGGGCAGACCCCCTTAACACCCTCACTCCCAGGGGCTGCAGCCGGTGGGAGGCGGGTCTTCTTGGAAGAAATGGTGAGGGGGGCCTCACCCAGATAGGCTCACCCCACCTGGCCCCAGTGGCCCATGCCTCGCCTCCAGGCAGGACGTCTCCGGTGACTTTACTGTCTGGGCCCCGTGGCCCCTCCTGGAGCCCCCACCCTGCCTGGCTTCCCCTGAGAGCCCCCCTCAGTTGACGGGGCCCCTGCTGCCGGAAGCCCGCCCTGAACATCTCACCCTTCTTGTGTCCCCTCAGCTCTGTGTTTTCAAGGTTCGTGGTGAGGCTGACGTGCACCCCGCTGGTTGCTTCTCCCTGACCAGAATCCCCTGGGGCGGGGAGTGGGGTGTCTGCCATGATCCAGCAGCCCCTCCCATGGGGTCGGACACTGGGCCACGTCCACAGCAGGTTATGCTCACGAAGCGCCATCCTGCTGAGTGTCCCCTCAGGGGTCTGTGTGAGCATTTCCTTCACAGGAGTAGACATGTAGCAGGGGCAGCACCCCCAGCAGGGTGAGGTGGTTCTCCAGAAAGGCGGCCCAGGCTGTGCTCCTGTTGCAGGGCTGTGTCCCCACACCCGTGCCGAGCATCGTCCCCCTGCCTGCTGTTTATCTGCTTCTCATCCCCTTCTGGCTTTAAAGCCGTCTTTGGGGTGCCCCCGCCTCCCCTCCTGCCTGCTGCTCAGTGGGGGTAAACGAGCCCACCCCGTAGGGCTGGAAGGAGGACCCAGTGGGTTACTGAGTGTCAGGAGGGCCCGGTGCCCTGTAGGCGCTCAGGGAGACCTGCTCCTACCTGTTCACGGAAGGACCACCTGGGCGGGTCCACCCTGCAGCCAGACTGCCTGCAGTCCAAGGCCAGCTGTGCGACCTTGGCACGCTTAACTCCTCTGTGCCTCAGTTTCCTCATCTGTAAACTAGGGGCAATGGCTGTGCTTCGGAAGACTGTGGAGGGGGAAGGCATTCAGTGTGAGCACAGAGGCCCTGGCGTTAACGATTCACCCTGCGGGAGATTCACCGCAGACCTTGGGGATAAGGCTTTGGCTCTCAGCTCTTGTGGGGCCCCATGTTCCTGGCCTCTCCCCCCTGCCCCAGGAGCCCAGGGGACAGGAGCACGGTCCCATGTTGCCACAGTGGGGAGTTTACAGAGGGCAGGGAGGGCTGGGGCGATGTTGGGCCATGCAGAGGCCCTTCCAGCAGAGGGCTTCCTCAACCAATGCCAGTGACAGCTCCAGAGCTGGGATGACCCTGCAGAGATGCCTCTAATTGAGGCAAGGAGACTGGCCCTTTGTCCCTCTGCATGGACCAGACGTTGGATGTGGTTGCCCCTGGGGAAGCGAGTCCTAACCTTGGTCAAAAGCGGCTTGCAGAAAGGGACGTAGGCGAGAGGCCCCAGCCAGCAGCCCCACTGGCAGGTGTGGGATGCGAGCCCTCTGCCAAGGTGGGACCTTGGTGGCCACCACAGCATCCACTGTATCTGGGCAGGCAGATCTTTCCATGTGCAAAGCAGAGGACATCCCTTCTGCTCTGAAAACCTTTCCTGTGTTCTTTTCCTCTGAGTTGGCAAATCCGGCCCCACGGACTACGCCCAGATGATAGATCTGTATTTTTAAAACCTGCATTAGTTGCCAACGTTTACAGATCAGGAGATTTCACGCGAAGCCTGAGATTTCCAGCTTTTCTTGAACACTGAGCAGTGCCCCCGCCCTTGCACGGGAGGGGCTCTGGCTGCAGGGTGGCCCAAACCATGCCTAGATGGCACGGCTCACACGGCCGCAGCCACTGGCTTCCCTCAGGTCCTGCCAGGGGCTTTGCGGTTATGCCCCTGCAGGCTGCAGATGAATTTTCCATTCTTTACTCCTCAGTATGCACTCAGCCCATGTTTGTGGCGGCTGGAGGCGGGGTAGGGGTGGGGTTCCGACTGGGTACCAGGCTCTACACTGTTGCCTGGGTCTCCCCTGTCCTGGGGAACTTACATTCTAGTGGGGGTACAGGCACTAGAGAGAGAAGTAGGTCAGCGTGGATTGGAACATCCAGCAGAGGCGGGCACTAGACAGAAAAATTAAGCAGGGCAAGGAGGTGGAGAGTGACAGGGTGTGGTCTTAGGCGACCTGGTTGGGGAGGGCCTCTGGTGGGTGACCTTGAGCAGAGAGCAACAGAAGTGAGGGGTGACAGGTGTGGGGGTCTAGGGGTGCCCCACTGCTCTCAGCAGCTGCCCCCTGGGGACCAGGGCCTGCCATTCTGGAGACTCTTTGCACCCACCATGGGGCTTTCCTGTTGCCTTGTGCTTGCTCAGTGCAGACTCCACCCCCCACCTCAGCTTTGGGCCTCCTCCTCCAGGAAGCCTCCCCATTGGGCCTTGTCCCCAGGGTCACCGGGCAGGATGGTTGTCTGTTTCTATGCCTGTGTCACACACCTGAGGACCTTGGGTTCAGGGTCAAGGTCAGAGTCTTGGACTCTATGGCTGGCACAGAATAGGGACCCGAGTTGGACATCAGGAAGGAGGCGGCTGTGGGTCAGGTAGGCGAAGTTAGATGGAGTCGCCCTGGAGGGACGCTGGTTTTCAGTCTGCTGGGACACCAGGGCTGGAACAGTCTTCAGGAACTTGAGCTTTTGGCCCCTTTGCCAAATGTGCCTGTTTTTAATGTTTATGCTATTTTTGAGAGAGAGAGAAAGAGAGAGAGAGCAGGGAAGGGGCAGAGAAAGAGGAAGAGAGAATCCCAGGCAGGCTCTGCACTCACAGTGCAGACACAGGGCTCGAACTTACGAACTGAGAGATCATGACCTGGGCTGAAATCAAGAGTCGGGTGTTTAACCAGTTGAGCCACCCAGGCACCCCTGGATGTGCCTATTTTGACCAAAACTGGTCACTCGGGGAAAAACCAGGAAGTCTTGACCCTTATTGGGTATAAATCCATGAGCGTGTCATGGGGACAGGAGCTCACGGGTGATTAACGGCAAGTTTTACACATCAACCTGTATCGATCCGGGTTTCCGCATCACCGAACAGGTTCCCCCTCCTCTGGCTTCCTGCAAAATGTCAGCCGGGGGAGTTAGGCAGCCCAGACCCTTCTGGTTGGCTTCCAAGTAGCAGAAAATGTCAGGCCGGAGAACGTAGTTAACTAGCATCATACAAATGAAGGCTTCTGGGTGGAGGCTGCGTCTTTCTTTTCCTCTGCCCTCTTCCTCCCTCTCCCTCCCCTTGCCTCCCTATCCTCCTTCCTGAGCCCTAGCACCTGGTTTTGCGGCTGGCAGGGGGCAACTTTTGCTAGAAGGCAGTGCGTTCCCTGCTGAGGTCTCCCTGCCAGCACGACTGTTCTAATTAGTCATATTTTGAAAGCAGATCTGCTTAATTGCGAACAGTACTAAATATTGGTATATAAATAAAGTCATTAATAACCATATATTCAGAAACTTCTCCCGCTGAGTACCACAGCAGCCGGGCCCAGTTGACCGCCTCTTGGGTGGCCTCGGCTGGACGGGGGTGTCTGCCGGCCCCTCAGGCGTCTGTCAGTGATCAGAGGACGACAGCAGGTGGAGGTGAGCCAGGGACGCTTCCCATAGGAGGGGTAGGGCAGAAGTGGGCTGGGGTGGGGTGGGGCTGCGGACCAGAAGAGATGGCTCCAAAGGGGTGAGTTTTGCATGGCAACGGACAAGCGCAATGGGTCTTCTGCGATCGTCAAGTTAATAATAAGCACTTAGTAAACGGTTGTGGCTTAAAGGGTCCATTCGTCAGCAAGCCTCCAACCCCAGGGGAACTGGCGATACTCCTCCGATTTCCCATTTACGGAACGCAGATGATAACATCCGTCCAGAACACTGCAGGGTTATTTATTGTGTAGTATAGTCAGCAGGGTTTAATGAGCACCTACTGTGTGTCAGCTCCTATTCTAGTGGAAAACACCACGTGCTAGTGCGGGGTGAAAAGGAGAGGTTAGCAGGGACCTGGGGCAGTTGGGGTTTTGCTCTGGTTGCTGTGGAACAAGGTCCCAGGTATCATTTTAGAAGACCTCTCCAGCCGTAGTGGGAAATTGACCACAGGGTCACAAGACGTGGCTGTAGCAGTGACCCAGGAGAGAAATGATGGGGCTTGGGCTAGGGAGGTGGGGGGGGGTGTTGGTCAGAAGCCCAGATTTGGGGGTGTTGCGAGCCCACAAGACTCACAGATGGGCCAGGGGGTGATGTCTGGAATCGTGGAAGGCTCCCTAGGCTTCTGGCTCGAGTAACCGAGTGGGTGGTTGGTGCCACTACTGGACGCAGGCACGTCCATGGGGGGAGGGGGTCAGGGCAGTTCCAGGGGGCGGGAGGAGGGGGTGTGTGAGATGTTTCACGTTCCCTATTGGTTGTGCGGCTCACTGGCTGGAGTCCCCTGCCTCTGTCATCTTCTCTGGGTTCTAGATTTTTTTTTTAAGGGCTTTATTTTTTGAGAACATTTTGGGTTTACAAGAAAACAGAGCAGTCCATACAGGGTATTGCTAGAACTTGCCCCTCCAGTTTCCCCTGTCATTAACCTCTTGCATCACCCTGGCGGGCATTACAGTTGATGAGCTTGTGTTGCTGCGTTATTAGTAACTGAAGTCCATAGATTGCTTGAGTGTTCACTCTCAGTGTTGTACATTCTGTGGGGCTGGACGTGTGTAATGACATGGATCCCCCCTAACGGTGTCATACAGCGTGTTTTTATTGCCCTCAACGTCCCCTGTGCTCCTCCTTGCTTCCCCTTAACCCCTGGAAACCACTGATCTTACTTTTTCCAGAGTATCATATGGTTGGACTCCTACGGTATTGTAGCCTTTTCAGACTGGCTTCTTTCACTTAGTGGTATATTATTTAAGGTTCCCCCCATGTCTTCCCATGGTTCGGTACCTCGTTTCTTTTTAGTGCTGAGTAACATCCCATTGTCTGGATGGACCACACTTTGTGTATCCATTCCCCCACTGGAGGATGGCTCGACTGCTTCCAAGTTTTGGCAACTGTGAATAAAGCTGTTGTAACCACCCATGTGCAGGTTTTTGTTTGGATGTAAGTTTTCAACTCCTTTGGGTAAATACCAAGGAGCTTGACTGCTGGATCGTATGGTAAGAATAATTTTAGTTTTGTAAGAAATTGCCAAACTGTCTTCCAAAGTGGCCGTACCATTTTGTGCTCCTGGGGTTCTAGATTTTCGACCCCTTTACGGGGCTGTACTTGTTCTGAGAACTTCACAGATCCCCCCCCGCCCAGTACATTCTCCACCCCACCCCTCTGAGCCCCCTTCCAGTCTCCCCAGCCACGTGGATGGCATGGAGACCAGAACGTGATGGTCTCAAGCAAGCACAAACAAGGAAAATGTGTCCCAGTCTCTGAATTTTCTTGGGTCCCACTGGGCTGGGAGCAGGGAAGCTTGGAGGGAAAATCAATGGGTGCTGGCCTGTGTTTGGTCTTGTTTGGAGGCAAGGTTAAGGTGCTTGCTCCATTGGGGGCTACATAAGGGGACAAAGTCACCCAGCACAGGAGACTACGGTGTGGGCAATTACTTAGTAAAGTCTGAGAAATAGCCGGGGGTGTCCTTGGAAACACCCAGGCTTGCCAGGGTAATGTCTGTCTGTCTGTCTTGTACACTCAAGGGTGAAACTCCTCATGGACAGCTTATATACGGATATCACGATAAGAGACCACACATCTGGAGATGTTGGTCCTGAGTCCCCAGCCACAGTGGGGTGTACCCCTATGCGAGGGTGGCATTGCCATTCTTGTCATTATTAGATGATCAGGCACCGCATCCCATGAACCCCGTGCACACCAACAAGGTGGTAGGTAGTTTACACGCCATCTCATCCACTTCTCACTTTCATAAACAGAAAATTGGGCACAGAGAGGTTAAGGAACTTGCTTGTGAACACACAGCAGATTGGCTGGGATCTAGTGCAGAGTGCCTTCTCTTGGTTGAGGAGCAGAGAAGAAAGGAGGGGCTGCTTCCCTGGGGGTGGGGTAGGGCTCTTGGCCTCCTGTAGCTCTTTCCCTGGATGATGCCTTCGCAGTAGGTGGCCTCTCTCCAGGGGTGTCTGTCACCTCTGAGCGCTTAGCTTGCCTCCATGGCACTGTCTGACCTGCCTCCCAATGTGTGCCTATGGGTTTTGTTCCTGGTTCATGTTCTGTCCCCCCACCTTGGCCTGGCTCCCTGAGGGAGGGGTGTCTGTATGTCTAGTTCCTTCTGCAGCCCCAGGGCCGGACACAGAGCCAGTGCCTGGTGCCTGTTTGCTGAACAGACTATCCTGAAGGCTGCATTGGGGTTGGTGAGGTCAGATGGGTTGAGAACAGAGCCCTAGGAATACAAGCCTTTCTCTGAGGCCAGATGCCCAAGTCCAAAGCCCTGCCCAGGCACTTACAGTCAGTGGCCGTGGGCAAGTCAGTCCAGTCTGTGCAGTGACTTCAGGTTGCTCACCTTCCGAAGGGGACAGGGAGGGATAAAAGTCATGGGTTATAATAGGGATAGGTGTATGGTCAGCACTGGACATTATTACACATCTGTAATCATGTAGTATATAACCATATGATGTCACTAAGTGACAAATTATAGGATTTGTATTGTGGTGAAGTATACATAACATAAAGGGTACGATTTTAACCATCTCTTAACGTCAAGTTCAGTGGCATTAAGTAGATTCTTTTTTTTTTATGTTTTTAACATTTATTTATTTTTGAGAGACAGAGATAGAGCACGAGTGGGGGAGGGGCAGAGAGAGGGAGACACAGAGATAATATTTATATATCTCTGAGACAGAGAGAGATAGAGCATGAGCGGGGGAGGAGCAGAGAGAGAGGGAGACACAGAATCCGAAGCAGGCTCCAGGCTCCGAGCTGGCAGCACAGAGCCCGACACGGGGCTCGAACCCACGAACCGTGAGATCATGACCTCAGCCGAAGTCGGACGCTCAACCGACCGAGACACCCAGGCGCCCCTAGCATTAAGACATTCTTGAGCACACTCTTGTGCAACTGTCCCCACCATCCATGTCCAGAACTTTTACATCTTCCCCGACAGAAGCCCTGTCCCTGTTAAACAGACATTATGCACTCTAGTATAATAGTCCACGATGATTTTTATTTTTTTCCTGAGATGACATCAGCTCAGTGTCCACCTGTTTAAGACAGAGGTTCTCAGCCTTGGCTCCGTTAATGTTCTGCGTCAGATAATTCCTTGCTGTGGGATCCATCTGGTGCATTGTAAGGTGTCGAGCAGCATCCCTGGCCTTGACCCTATAGATGCCAGTGGAGCCCCCTCCTCAACCTTGATGGTCAAAAACGTCTCCAGATGCTACAAAGATGCAGTAATGTGGGATGAGTGAGTCTGGAGACCTAATGACGTGCAGCAGCGAAGAGTGTCCTCAGTCTCGTCGCGTGCACTGAATGCTGGAAATACGCTAAGAGAGGGATTTCAGGTGCTCTCACCACACGCGCAAATGGCAGCGGTGGGGGCGGGGGTGTTAATCATCCCGACAGTAGTAATCGTTTCACTATGCGAATGGATGCCAAATCAACACGCTGTGCACCTTCGTATGTAGCCTTTTCATTAAAAATAGATAAATGGGAAGATAATATCTCAGACATCGCCCAGCGCCTCCCGGGTTAGGTTGGAGGTTGCCTCTGGCTGGCAACCACTGGCTTATGAGCTTGAAGCTAGCCGGCGGGAAACCAGACAGCCCATTTGGGGGGGAGCAAATCAATCATGGGCACGTGGTAGAGCTTTTTCAGACACCAGGAAGAGCCCTTTCCTTACTGTTTGGCTCCTCGAGCCCTGTGGCCCTTTGTGTGGACTTTGCCCTGTGTTAGTTAGCTTTGGCCTTGAGGCAGCCACAGACTGAGATGGTGAGCCGGTGCTGGGGGCCTTCGAATTCAGGCACACATGCTTCCTTTCAAATCCTGGCACAGGCCCTGGGCCAGGGTGACCCCGCCCCCACCTGCAGCTACACACCCCTTGTCCCCGGATGGGCAGAGACAGGCCTCCATCGCACACGGCAGACCGTCCTTGGGACCCAGGCTGTGGCACTGACACAGTGCCCTCTCCCTCCCTCGGGCCAGACACCTCCGCCTGCCCCCCACCTGCTGGCTGTCGGGTAAACCCAGCTGGTTTGGAAAGAAAAGGACCAACTTCTGGCTTTTATCTCGTTGCCAGAAACTTAGTCTTTCATAAAAATGAAGGCAGCTTCTAGAGCTGCCCTAAGTGGAGGTTCCGAATGGTTCTAGAGCTTTCTGAGAGCATGCCCGCTGTCTGGGACAGTTTCTCTGCTTGCTCTGGAGTGGAGCCAGGGCGAGGGCCGGGCGGAGCTTGGTCGGGATATCGGGTGACCTAAAGAAGGCCGTGTGCCGTTGTGACGGGTGGTTAACCTATGGCCCGGGAAAGCCAGGGAGCCCTGGACCTGAGCTTCCTCGTCCGGCGTGGGGGTGGATGGGGTCACGGAGAGCAGTCCGGGGGTCGGGCTCTGCTGCCCCACACGCGGAGCATCGGCGCACACTCTAGTGGAGCCCGTACCTGGCCTGATGGGAGGAGCCTCTCACGGAGGCCTGTCATTGAAAGGCTTATGTGCTTTGCTCACGCCCTCTAGCCTGTCACTGTGCCGGACGTGAGCTTGTCCATCCTCCTAGCCTCCAGCAGGGTTTGCTGCTGCCGAATCCCGCATCCTGGCCTCTTTCCCCGCAGTGATGTCTCGCTGACACCTTTATTCACGGTGACTGGGGCAGCCTCTGCTCAGAACCACTCAGGTGCTGTGGAGCCAGCAGCGGTGGGGGAGAGGTGGCTGAGGCAGCCGGCAGGGGCCCACAGTGTCCCCCAGGGCACTGCTGGGGTGTCCCCATCCACTCATCCCTCCGGGCGTGGCCACCAGCACCTCTGGCCGGGAGGGATCCGCTGGCCCACCAGGGGGATGGTGGGGGGGGGGTGTGTTTGCTGAGTGTACAGATGCCCCAGGGCCATTGTGTTCTGTAACGTGGGCAGGTCAGCAAATGACTGCAAAGAATACAGACAGGACCCGGGAAGCTGGGCTGGACGTGTAGGTAAATGCACACAGGCCGTCACAGTCATATGCAGCCCCTCGCATTAGACCAGAAGCCGAGAGGTGGGCTGCAGTCCTGTATTAGCCGTAGCTCTGATGCTCACGTCGTGTGGCGGCGGGAGGCACTGGGGACCCTAGCCCAGTGCGTGTCGCTCCCTTGTCGGGATGGTGTCCCATTTCCAGGGAGGCTCTGGGGACCAGAGCCATTTGACTCTGGTGATCGTCACTGTGCTTGGGAAGGGACCGGTGTTGGGTTACCTTTTAGTCTCATAAATCCTGGCCTTTTGTCCCCCCCCCCCCCCCCCCCCTGTGACGCTGGTCGTGCAGCAGCCTTGAGGGCGTCTGTGCTTCTCCTACACACAGTCATCTACCCAGAAAATGAGGCTATTGATACTTCAAAAATAGAGTCGCTTAAGAGTATCATTACGTTTATCGCCCTGTGTGCTCTTGCATTTTGCATTTTCGAAATCAAAGGCTGACTGTTCTGATCTAATATTTTGATGGATGGAATTCTTACGAAAACAGAGTTGAATTTAGTTTTCTCCGTGGCAGCGTTGAAAGACGTTTGTAATAAAGTACCACCTAGGCTGCATTCGGCCTTGGTGCGAGCCCTTCCAACCTCCTCCGCCGCGCCTCCCGGCCATCGCCAGCCAAGCTCAGTTGGGTAGATGTGCATCTTGTGCTGTTCAGGAGTGAGGTGATCACTCCCGGGGAGGAGTCAGCTGCCCGGTGGGTGCCATGCCCCTTCGCCGGGCTTTGCACTCCCTGTGGAGTCAGACATTCTGGGTTCAAGTCCTGGCTCTGCTACTTATAGTGTTCGCTTCTGTGCCCTTTGGCAAGTTCCTAAATCTCTCTGTGCCTCAGTGTCCACATCTGTAAAATGGGGGATGATCACGGTACCTTCCCCATAAGGGCTTAACTGAATTAATATTTGCAAAGCACTTAGAATAGCTTCTGGCCTATAGTGAGCCCTGGGGTTCCTGTCTGTTGCTGTTGTTGTACTTAATACACTGAGCTGCCTGAGGTCAGAATTCCCCCTGTTTGGGAGTTTACAGTCTCAGCACTCAGCCCTGAAGGGGTGCCTTTGTTGAATCTCCTGCCTGGCCTCTAATTCTAGCATGGAGGGTGGGGGGGGGGGTTGTTGCTCAACCTTCCTTGGTGAAGCCTCCTTGCTCCTTGATTCAAGAATCATTTGCAGTCCTTATCAGGACCTTTGTCTTCCTTAGCCAGGCTCCAGCTCTGAGCTGGCATATTTCACTCTTTCAGATGCTAGTGTGTAAATGCTGTGATTTCAGTCCTCTGAATGATATCTGTGACAGCTATTCAGAGTTTTCCTGTGCATTTTGCTGGCTGTAAACTACAGCAACATTTAAAATATTCCTGAGAGCTTAGGTTTTTTTTCAGCAAACATCATTCATTTGTTCATTGAAGAAATATTTATTAAGCATTACTTATTCCAGTTTGTTGAGCAGTTACAGCAGTATACAAAACACAAAAATCCCTGCCCTCGTAGGCTCACATTTCAATGGGGAGAAACAGATAATAACTGAGATAAATATAGGTAATATTAAGTGTGTTCGAGAAGAGACGTGATTAGGAGAAAAAGAAAGCAAGGGCAAGGAGAGCTGGTGGTGGGTGGGATGTTGTTGGAATTCTGGACACAATGAACAACAAAGACCAGAGGAAGAGAGGAGTGAGCTGTGTCTATCTCTGGGAAGAGCGAGCCAGGCAGAGAGCACAGCCAGTGCAAAGGCCCTGAGGCCGGCATGTAGGAGGGATGGTGAGGAGGCTGGTTGGCTGAGGGTGAGTGAGAGGAGGGAAGTGGAGCTGAGGACACAGAGGTAAAGCAAAGGAGAGTCCACATGGGGCTGTGTAGGGCTCCCAGACAAGGGGAACCATGGAAGTGTCTGTGCAGAGGAGAGACCTGATCTGGATCTAGACTTCCCTGGATGCTGTGTGAGGAGAGACCAAAGGGCATGAGGGTGGAGGGCAGGAGACCAATGAGGGCCACTGTGGTAATCCAGGCAAGCCATGATGGTGGCTGGCAAGTGGGGTATCCCCGCCAGGGTTGCTACAAACTGGGGGGACCTGGCTTGTCTTCTTTGAATCTGCAGACCTTCTGCTATTTGCTCTGTCCCCTGAAAGCTTGTGACAAGCCCTAGAAAGGCCAAGAAGGAAATATCCTACCTGTACGATGTTTGGGGCAGCGTGGAGCCTGCTGTGAGCTAGTTAGCTATGGCAGGAGCAAATACGACGCTACCACAGGGCAAAACAAAATCTCCAGACTTCAGACGTGCAGGAGGCAGAAGGGGGACCTCACCGTACAGACTGAGACACAGCCCCAGAGAGGTGAGCTGCCGTGAGGCTGTTTGGAGCCAAAGCTGAACTGCCCTGGAAATCTGGGGGTCTTTGTCCTGACCCGAGAGAATGAAGGCGGCTGTGCTGACCGTCCTGCTTCCCCTGAGTCATTCTGTGCTTGCGTCCTCGCATCTCATCCCCACATCCCCTAGGCTCTTCTACCCCATGTTTCAGAAGAGGAAAACGAGGCCCAGACAGGTGGAGTCATCTGCCTAGGGTCACACAGCAGGAGCTGAGCTCCTCTTCACTGTTCTACACTGTCCTGTGGTCCACTGAAAGAAGCAAGGATAGACTGACGACAATGACGGAAGAATATCCATGAAGTACATTTCGTTCAGTGAAATTCCCCAAAGGAATTTCACCTTTCCTTTCTCACAACCATGCATTGAAGCCCTACCCTGAAGGAGGTGGGATTGTGACCCAACCAGTGATTTCAGTGAAGAGCGAGACACCTGCCCCCAGCGTGAGGCAGGAGGCGGAGAGGGGTCAGAGGTACAGATGCTGGGGCCTGAGGACCTGGGGCCAACCCCAGCTCTGTATTGACCAGCTGTGTGACCTCGGGCAAGTCACTTAACCTCTCTTTGCTTCAGTCCCTGGTGTATAATATGGAGATGACAAAAGGACCCATAGGGTCATGGTAGAGAGTAACATACTGTGAGTGAGGTGTGTACTTATCACTCAGTAAATGTTGGCTATCATCATTACTAGGGTCAAGAAGGGTTCTGAGGAAGCAGGTCACGGCGTGTGGTTTGTAGCCCCCCGGATAAGGGGACAAGAAAGGCCCCCTTGAGGGTGGGGAGGAGCGCAGCAGAGAGAGGTGGTTATTCTACTGGGGAGTCAGGAGCACGTTTGGGGAGCAGACATGTGAGCCTGTTTGCCTGGGGTCTGGGCACCGGGGGGAGGCAGGGGAGGTGAGCCAGAAGGCCAGAGCAGGACAGCCTCAAATGCCCACGGAGAACTCCATTTTGCTCAGCACACAGTGATGTGGTGAGAGCCGTCGTTAAGAAGTTCAGAGGGAGAAGCCCCCTGCTCCCGCACCAGTGCACACCCTGACTTTCCGGTGGCCACAGAGGAGCAGTGGGGAATTTGGAAAGAGCGCCAGTTTCTAAGCCTGAAGCGTTCCCTTCCTGTGCTTCTAAAAGGCAGATGGAGAGGGGGATCCTCCCAGTCCTGGTGACTCCAGGGAGCACTGTTTCCTGACCTGGGGCATTCGGATATCAACACCCGTGCTGTTGTGAGCTGGGCCTCGGCCTCAGGTGGGATGCTGGAAAGAACTGTTAAGCAGATGGCCGTGGTCCTGGGCCGAAGGGTCAGGGTCAGTTTGAGCCCTGGGACCCGGAGGACACAGCCCCTGCAGGTGGCTTTCCCAGGGCCTCAGCCAGGCTGTCACATCAGTCATGCCTCCACGGGAAGGCTGGGGCTGAGCCTTGTGTGGCTCTGGAGGTGGCCGGGCCAGTCCAGAGGAAGCCGCCAGAACCCGCCCCCTCCTGGCCCTGGAGCCTCTCCTGGGAAATCCAAACGGAGACCACAGAAGCTCATTATCAAATTTGCACTTGACACAGAACTGAGAAGGCGGATAATGTGATGGAATGAAGACTGTAAGTGGTTTTGACACCCCTAACTGCTGGGCAAAAGCTCATGTAGTGAAAATTATCGGAGATAAATATCTGGCCCAGCTTTATGTGAAAGAAAAGAAGGGCTCCGTGCTCACTCGACACAGTGAGGGCAGAGACGGGTGAGCCCTCTACTACCCATGGCTCGTGGGGGCCCTGGAGGGTGGTGAGGCCGCAGGAACCTCCGCGTTCATCCTGGGGCCTGAGTGTGTGCCTTGGGCTGACCCTGGACAGAGGGTGAGGACTCGGCCTGTGAGGACCAGAGGAGGGGCTGCAGCCAGTGGAGGAGGTGACAAGGACAAGCCATCAGGTGGTCATTTATCCGAGAGAATGGAATGGAGTCCCAGGGCACCCTTGGGGCGTCTGGGGGTGGGGGTGTGGGACCCCGGGCAAAGCCAGTCAGGGAAGACAGATTTATTTGGTAATTTTTAGTGGATTTTGGAGGTCAAGGCTGAGTTAGCAGGCCCCTCCGCAGACTTCACTAGTGGGTGTTAGACCAAATTCTGCTGCAAGGAGGCATCACGAGTCACTCAGCCCACCGTGAAAGCTCAAGAAGTCCTTTTGGGCGCGTGGAACCTCCTTACCTGAAAGGCTCACCGAAGGCAAGCGGGTCAGTGTTCCAGGGAAAGGATTCGGTGATCGGTCACAGCCCAGGTCAGCAGAACAGGGAGAATCCTCTCCATTCGCCCGTCAGAGCCAGGTCTGTGTACGGACCCAGCTGGGTACCCCCGTTCCCCGCAAGGACACCGCTTGCTGGCTGTTCATACCCTTTCATGTGCGGGAGGGCAGTGCGTCTGCAGGACCACCCCTGGTGCAGCTTGAGCCTGTTCCCACTGCAGCCATGCTGGTTAGTAAGCCGCTGGCTTCATCTGCGAGCCCCTGCTCCTGAACGTGCCTTGTGCTAACTAGCAATGCCTCTGGACTTGACTGCAGGTGCAGAGAGCTGGGGCACACACGGAGGTCACCTCGGAAGTGTGGCCTGTGACTGCACGTGGGCTGGCCATGCTGGAGCGGGCCTCTCTGAGTTAGTGCACTGACTTTCATAGGATAGGGGTGATATCTGTACTAAGAGGCTTCTGAAAACCGCCATCACGATCTTTGCTCTATCTATTTGGACTACTATATCTGTTGTTTTTTTTTTTTAATTTTTTAATGTTTATTTTTGAGAGAGAGAGGGAGAGAAAGAGAGAGAGAGAGAGAGAGAGAGAGAGAGAGAAACAAAGCATGAGTGGGGAAGGGGCAAAGAGAGAAGGACACACAGAATCTGAAGCAGGCTCCAGGCTTCGAGCTGTCAGCACAGAGCCTGATGTGCGGCTCAAACTCATGAACTGCAAGATCATGACCTGAGCTGAAGTCAGACGCTTACCGACTAAGCCACCCAGGCACCCCTATTTTTATTAAAAAAAATAATTTTTTTAAATGTGTATTTAGCTTTGAGAGACAGAGACAGAGCATGAGCAGGGGAGGGGCACAGAGAGGGGGAGACACAGAATGTGAAACGGGCTCCAGGCTCTGAGCTGTCAGCACAGAGCCCGACACGGGGCTTCGAACTCCCAAACTGTGAGATCATGACCTGAGCTGAAGTCAGACGCTTAACTGACTGAGCCACCCAGGTGCCCCTGTTTTGTTATTTTTAATTGTGACAAAATACACATAAAGTTTACCGTCTTGACCATTTTTAAGCGTACAGTCCTGGGCACCAAATACACTCGTATTGTGCGGCCATCACCACCATCCATCTCTGGAACTTTCTCATTTTGCAGAAGTAAAACTCCGTATCTGTTAAGCAGTAACTCCCCACTGCCCCTCCCTGGCGCCTGGCACCCACCACCCTGACTTCTGTCTCCGTGAATTTGACTCTGGGTCATGGGACCTCAGCCATCCAGGGCTGGCCAGCTCCCACTGAGCCACGGGGCGACCACAGACACACGACGGGATGAGCCCAAAACACGCAGCCAGCCTGTAGACTCATGAAAGATGACAAATAGTGGCTGTTTTAAGCCACTAAGTTCTGGAGCAGCTCGTGGGGCAGCGGCATCTTAGCAACAGAGAGCTGATGCACCATGCTTCCTAAGACTCTGGACTCTGGGCTGTGTCCCCAGTGAGGTTCTCAGGAGACATCAGTGGTGTGTGAAGCTGGGGTCTGCAGTTGGCAGAGGGTTGAAAATCAGCTGCTTTTTAAGAAAGCAACAGCGTATTGCAGAGTCAGACAGGCTGGGGGCTGGTCTCCGGTCACAAAGCAGGGCCACCTTTTTCCTGGCTCACCGCTGTATCCCCGGCACCTGGAACGGTGCCTGGCACAGAGCACACACAAGCACAGATGTGTGCAGAGCAAATGAAAGGATGTCACGTGTCATTGAATTTGAATCTGCAAGTGTGGCCTGCGAGGCCTCCTCGGCAGACAAGGAAGCCCTGGCCCAGAGGGATGATGAGGATGGAGAAGCAGCAGAAAGGAACCCCGGTGCCCTTGGCTACGTCCCGCTCTGCCGAGCTGCCTCCCCAGAAGTCTAGAGAACGCCCAGAGAACAGCTACAGGTCCAGACACTTCTAGGAGGGAGACTGGAGGGTAAGGGGACCATCCACGTCGGTTTATCCCAGGCAGTGAGGAGGATGCCTCTGCAGGAAGTGAACCGGCCCAGCACGGTCAGATCTGTTCCTGGAACTTGTCTTAGGTCCTCAGGGGCCAGTGCTGGGGGAGTGGGGCTGCCCAGCTGTCAGTCCCCAGCCACCTCCCGGCTGAGCACATCTGCTTGACTTCAGCTTCCACCGGGTACAGGTGCCTCTGTGAGCGTCAGAGAGACAAGGGTGGGTGCGAGGCCAGCAGCCCCTCCTTCCAGCCATCTGGATCCGAGAACCACCCACAGGAGGAAGGTATTGCTCCAGAAGGGTCTGTCAGAAGTGCACTCTCAAAGAAGCTCTTAGCTGGCCTTGGATGGCGGCGTGTGTGTGTGTGGGGGGGGGGGGGATAGTCTGTGGCTTAGGGGGCCCCCGGCAAGCTCCAGATGTCCAGACAGCCCTCCGTCTGGTCATTGGCCGGATGGCAGCCTTTGGCGGACAGTCTGGAGCTTGCTCATGGGCAGCCGAACCTCTTCCTTCCTCAAAGCTGGCACGCCACGGTCATCATGAGTCCCCTGGCCAAGGAGGTGTGAGTGCCACTGGGCAGCAGGAAGAGGCGGCCTCCGAGGCACTGTGGCAGAGGGCCTGGCCCCGCGAGGTGAGTGTGCAAGTTAGGAAACATTTTAAGCACCTCTCTGAGCCCAGGCCTGTGCTAGGGGCCCTTACCTGTATTTTCTCTTGAGCTCTCGCAGGGACGAGACTAGCTCCCAGCTTATGTGCAGGACGGTTTTGAGACCTAACTTATCCAGAAGTAGTCAACCGCGCAGGCCACTGGGACACTTTCCGTTTCTTTCACCATCCCCATCGCTGCTGGGGGATTTAAAGTTTCCTGTCAGGCCCCAGCACCTGCCCGGAGATAAGCCCTTCCCCCCACCCCCCCAGAAGGTAATTTAAGGAATTTTCAAGGGTTCTTTGCCTGTGCATGACTTCACGGTGGCACCCCACCTCACGCGTGGGTGTTAAAACCTGGCATCCGCCCAAGGTGAGACTCCAGTCCAGTCTTGGAAAGTAAAGCCTGTGAATGAGCTCAGCAGAAGCAAAATACTCCATTTTCAAAATGAGCTGCTTACTGAAGAAGCAGGAGCGCCCATCGGGAGTGTGGCGAAGGGTTGTCATGGAGTCACTGTGCTCGAGTCGCCCACTGAGGGTGAGGGGAGAGTGCAGCCAGCATATGCCCTACCCCCCGGAAAACACGGGGCAGGAGGGAGGGAGAGAGAGGTGTGTGCATGCCTTGTGGTTGCATGGAGGCATGATAGACTCCGACATGTGTCTTGGAAGGACCAGGAGAGGAGAGCAGGTCGTGGGCAGTGCCTGTGTCCTGGACCCCTGAGGCAGGTGGGTAGCTGGTTTTCCAGATGAGCAGGGGTAGGTGCAGAAAGGTCCAGGGTACAGGGGAGCCAGGGTTGATGCAAGCCCGCCTGGTTGCAAACCACGGTTGTCCCGTCTGCATATGGACTCTCAGCTCAGGGGTGCCCCAGATGCACCAGGATATGAGTGGCAGAGCCACAGGTCGGTGCTCCTCATGGCAGGTCTGGGAGTGACTAAGGAAGCGTTTGGGGGCTTGCCAAGCTACGGCAGGGCTGCCTCTGACTCTGGGGGCCGGTGTTGAGCTCCCCACCTCCTCTTAAAACTAAACTGAGCTGGGGTTAGAAACATCTGCTCAGAAACCAAAGGAGGTACTGTCTGTGATCTGATTTCCACAGAGTACTTTCCGGTAGGTACCAACCCCATTTTACAAATGATGAAACTGACCCAGAGCTAAACAACTTTCCCAAGCACACACACCTCCAAGGGCAAGGCTGCGGCCCAAATGCAGTTCTGCTAATTTGAAAGCCTCTCCTTTTCCATCATGCCACAGAAGACTCTGTGCATGCAGTCCGACACCGTGTCTAGGGTGGGCCAGGCCCTGAAGCTGTTCCAGAGCGAGCCCTAATGTTTGTTTTTTCGGTGGATGATTTTGTCATCTGGGTGCACTCACTCAGAGATGATTGGTGGCCGATGACCGAAGGGGTAAACAAAGACTGTTGGAGGAAAAATT
Organism: Panthera uncia; assembly: GCF_023721935.1. NCBI lineage: Eukaryota > Metazoa > Chordata > Mammalia > Carnivora > Felidae > Panthera > Panthera uncia. The sequence goes on from NC_064816.1 coordinate 54,240,031, forward strand.
CAGAATGGGGAATGTTTTGCATTTGGTCCCTGAGTCCTGACTCTGTGAGGGAGGCCAGTGGTACTCAGTTGTATGTAGATGGGGGGCCTGGCCGGAGCCACAGGAGGGTGAGGGGTGCTGATGCCACCCTCCATGGGGCAGTCGCTGTTAGCCTATTGACTGTTCTGGCTTACCCTTGACTCAGCACTGTCCTGCCCCATACAGATGGATCTTCCGTGGAAGTGGTTTCCAGACTTTTATATTTAAAAATTTTTATCAGCAGAACCCTCCCTCCAAATGTGTGAAACCAGGATACATAAAGCAGAGGACAGCAGACATGCTCTGGGACAGGGACAGGGACAGGGGGGAGGCCTCCCATAAGGCGGCCCCACCCCTGGACCCAGGATCTAGGGTAGCACAGTGGAACATCCCTCCACCATTAGGAAGTTCTTGCTTGGGCAGGAGCATCAGGAGTGGTTAGCAAGGCCTGGGGCAGCTTCTGGCCAACCCAGGGCCCTCCAGATCAGGCCCTTAGCCTTGGACAAGCAGATCAACCCTCAAAACCTGGTTGGGGAGCATTTTGTCACATCTACAACACAGCGTCTCACAAGGCCCTCAGGATATTCAAGGCCCAGCCGGTGGGGGTGGGGGACAGCATGGGCTGCTTCTGGCAGAGGCCAGAGGCACCAGATACAGAGAGCCGGCCCGAGGGGCTGAGGGCAGCAACTCTACCCCTTCCACTGTATCCCCACTCCCAGCCCAGGCCAGGCATGGAGTGGGGCCCTTCATGGGTTTGCATCTTTGTGGGCCGGTCACGGGCAGAGGGAAAAGATCTGTCCTTGCCTTGAGAGGGTGGGTTGCCAGGGGGCTTAATGGGAGAAGGTTCTGCAATTTGAAAGTGCCTGAAGATGGGGTGAGAGCCTTTGTAAGCTAGTGAGCCTCCCGTCACTGGAGTGTGTGCGAGCAGGGCCGCATGTCCACAGCACAGAGGAGTGGAGGCTTGGAAGGTATTTGCCTGGGCCTCAGGAGGCCTAGCTTCCCTCTCCTCCGCTTTCTCCACCAAGCTCTTCTCCAGAGGAAGCGTGATGTGGTTATTTAGAACCTGAGTCTGGAGCCAGTTGGCCTGGGTACCAATCCTGGCACCACCCATGCTGTGACCTCGGTTTCCTCGTCCGACAAATAGGGGTAAAGGTGGGATCCACCACATAGGGCTGATGTGAGGGTGGAGTGAATTAATAAACACAAGGACACTAGCTTTCTTCTTTTCTGAAATCTCTCCAGACCTCCCGGGTGATGTGAGGTGGAAGGAAAAGTTTGGGGTACCCCTGAACCACCTGGAACCATAGTTTCCCCATGAGTGAAAGTAGGGCAGACTTGGGCCCCACCCTCGGTGGGGGGCCCAGCTCCTGGAAATGTCAGCTGAGCAGACAGGGTGGCCAGTTTCATTTAGAAAGCTGGGTGATAGGGGTTGTCAGAGGGGTTCCAGTCCAGCCTGGCCAGACTGTGAAGGATACAGCCCTGGGGGCCGGGGTGCCTGAGACATCAGCTTTTGTGGCCCCCTGCTGCAGATCTGGACTCATCTGCTAAACCAAGCCGGCCCCTCTGGAGGGCTTATGTCTCGGCTCTCTGGCTGTGAACTTGCCGTGAGGTCTCTCTCCCTTGAACTCTGCAGCTGGAGCGACAGAACCACAGTTAGAGAATGTCGGCAGTGCCCAGCCCGGTGCGGGGCTCTCCATGCATGGTCACGGCTACCCTCACCAGGTCCTTGGAGGGGAGACCCGTTTGCCTCACCTGGCGGGAAGCAAAGGCATAAAGAAATTGTGTCTCCTGCTGGGGGCCCCCATCTAGAAGGTGGTGTTACGGGACCAGAGTGGGTCTCTGCAGACAAGAGACTGCAGCAGGTAGAGTTGCCTTATGAGGTCACTTTATTGGTACAAATAAGGAGATCACAGGGGATAATTTCCCAAGCCCATGACTCCCCAGACTAGGGAAAGCAGACTCCTTTCATTAGGGCTTAGGATGAATATTCAGAGGGGGATTTTAACATTATAATGAGGTTGAGGCACTTTCTGGCACTTTCTGATTCATCTGCACAGGCGTCTTCCTCAAATGTTTCTTTTTCTGTCCCAGCAGTTCGTTAGTCTCTAAAAGGTAAGATTGACAGTTAGGCAGAAGCTTCTAGGAGTTTCCTGAGTTCAGGAGGTCAGTCCTGAGTTCAGGGAGTCAGTCCTGAGTTCATGGGATCAGCCCTGAGTTCAGGGGGTCAGTCCTGAGTTCAGGAGGTTAGTCCTGAGTTCAGGGAGTCAGTCCTGAGTTCAGGAGGTCAGTCCTGAGTTCAGGGAGTCAGTCCTGAGTTCATGGGATCAGCCCTGAGTTCAGGGGGTCAGTCCTGAATTCATGGGGTCAGCCCTGAGTTCATGGGGTCAGTCCTGAGTTCAGGGGGTCATTCCAGAGTTCATGGGGTCAGGCTAGTGACAGCAGTGACTTTCTGCCTGTGAAGCCCCTGCTCCTTCTACCCCAGCTCGCTGTCTCAGATGTCCTCAGATGTGCCAGTTGCTTCAGAGGATGGAGAGGCAGTGTGAGAACAGGATGTAAAGACAAGAGCCACCAGGGTTGTCCTTGGTTGTGCACACCCCCCTCCCTGCCTCTCTCTCGAGGTTACTGCCACACGCCTTCAAGTAACAAGCACTCTACATTCAGCCCGTAGCAGCAGGGACTGAAGACATTTTACAGACATAAGAATAACTGGCTCAGACATTTGTCAGCAGCACAGGGAGCATGGTCCTTGGCTGCACAGGCCGTTTGGTGTCCTGGATTAATGTCTGCAGGCAGGGACCAGCAGACTCCAAGCCTTAGGAGAGGTGCTGGCCTCAGCTACAGTGGACAGCACAGCCTCCCTCCTCAGAAGGGCACTTTTAGACGGGATCCCCTCCTCCTCGTATTTTCACACCCCCATCTGGTGCAGCAACCAGCCCCTATCACCCCATGACCAACTTGGAATACTGGTTGACCCTGGAGATACAGGCCCTGGAGCAGGGGGCGTGTACCCAGAGAGAGTCCTCTGGGACTGTCTCATCCGGGGATTTTGCTGTTGGGGTGGTGTGGGATGCACAGACCCCACTGTGAGCAGGGATGTTTGGGATGGATCTGGGCTCTCCCCACTTCTGAGCCACTGGAGACAGGCGCTTTAAGGTCCTCTCAGGACCAGCACCTGTAAATGAGGCAGATCGCATAACCGTGGCATCCACTGGAGACAGGTGCATCACTCTGAGGCCACAGCAGGATGCAGGTGCTGGGCCCTGGAGCCTCCTTGGAAAGCCAGGTCAGGGTCGGGGGGTGGGAGGGAGTGCCAGCCAAGCCACCCACCAGACCCCCTCCCCCATACTTGAGGCAGAGGGGCAGCCCAGCCCTACTTCTAACGGGGGGAGCCCTCTGAATCCTTCTCTGGCTCCCAGATCCCACAGAAGAACCCAGGGGATCTTAGCCCTGAAAAATCAAATGCACACACATACACAGAGCCTGTACACCTCATCGGCTCCCCAGAGCCTGGCCCCAGAGCCCCCAATCCACACACGGAGCCCCTTCCGCTCCCGTCTTTTCCCAGCGCCTCAGCAATAATCCACATCTTGTAGCTGACTGCTGGCAAACTCAAATCACATTTCAAAATAAACACCGTGTGCAATGGTCGGGGAAAGCACGCGAGAGATTTATTAGCTTTCATGGGGTGAGAAACTGCAAGCACTGGAAATAATAGGATACATTTCTCATTAGTTGTAAATGCCGGGAAAGAATTAAGGAACACTAATATTTTCTGTTTTTAATCAAGCACAACAAGAGTTGTGAGGTGCGTGCAGGGGAAGGGAAGGAAGGAAAAGCGGATTTTGCATGTGTGGCTTGGGTATTGGGCCCCCGCTGGGCCATTTTGCCCCACCTCTTGTCATTGCTGAGACACAACTTGCCCGGGAGTTTTTGTTTTTTTTTTTTCTTTTTTTATCCCAGCCAGACCAGCCCCTGGAAGGGATGGTTTGGGGGCGCCGCGGTAATCCCTCCAGTCCAGCTGCAGGAATAAATTAGTGTCACCAGCAATAGGACAAGATACCAAGGGAGGGGAGAAGTCGATTTAGAGGAAATGCAGTGTGCTGCCAGGAAGGGAGGATGGGGACGGACTCCTGGAGGGAAGAGAAAGTGTGTGGGCTTCCTCTCGGAGAGGTACACCCACGAGCAGCTTTAGCTGTGGTCTTGGGTCCCTTCTTGTGGAGCTGCGCCCCAGGTGCACGGGTGGGTGGGGAGGGCCCGTGGTGCAGAGGGCACGTGAGGTTGTGACCATTCAGGAGAGGCAGGGACAACTCTGCCGGTCCATGGCTGAGGCACCCGCACCCCACCCTGAGCACAGGGTCTCTCCAGGAGCCCCACAGCACTGCGGGATGGACAGTGTGGAGGATGGAGGGGTACCTACCCTGGGAGGAGGGGCTGTGGGGAGGATTCTCAGAGGAGGGATGTGTAGGAAGTGCCCCGGAGCCAGGAATGTGTGGGCAGAGCAGGGCTGGGTAGCCCGCGGGGCCTCTGGAGGTGGTTCTGGGAGAGGGAGTCAGGATCTTCCGGGGGACTGAGAAAAGGGTTCTCATTAAGAACAGCACAAGCAAAGGTAGGGCCTGATGGTGCCTGCCATGTTGAGGCGACAATACTCTGCCTCTGTGCATGCGTGTGTGTGTGTGTGTGTGTGTGTGTGGTGGGCGAGCACAGCATACAGGGCAGGACGTGGGGCCTGGGAGGGAAGGCAGGCTCCATGTAAAAGGGCAGGGGGGGTGGGGGGCAGGGTGTGGTGTCTCAATTCTGTCCTGCTGGTAGCAGGCTTGTGGCAGACATATCCTCCCTGGGAAGACACCTGCCAACATGGTTGTAGAAAGACCACATGCAAATATGTGCACCTGTAGACAGGCACGGGGACACATAGACACAGGGACACGCACAGGCACACACACACAATCTGTGCCAAATTCTGAAGTCTAATATTAAGATAAACCCAGTATTCAAGAGCTAGAGGAAGCTTGTGTTTTTTGAAGATCCCAGAAGTAACATTCGGAGAGCGTCTGTTTCACGTTGTCAGTAATAATAACAGCAGACCCTTAAATAGCACTCACCCGGTGCCAGCCTCTGTTCTGAACGCTGTGCACATCTTACCTCGTTTAACCCTCCCGGCCACCCTGTATGGGTTGCTAGGTACTAGAATTACTCCCAGTTTGCAGGGGAGGCACAGAGAGTTCAAGTGCCCTGCCCAAGGCCACATAGCTTGTAAGCAGCAGAGCTGGGATTTGAACTCCAGGGGTATGCCCCAGAGCCCACGCTCTTCCCTGGGGAGTTGAGTGCCTCTTGGCTTTTTTTTTTTTTTTTATTTTTTTAAAGGATTCTTTAAGACAAGAACTGGAAAATAAGACAACAGGCTACTCTGGGCTAATCTGTTGAGGATTTTACTGATGGGCTGAGAGAAAAGTCAGGAAAGTGGAAGGAAGGAAGGAAGCTTTTGTGGGGAGGGGGTGACAGTGTGGGGCTGGGACAGGGGAGAGGCTGGGCCATTGTAGCCATTTTGAAGTGTCCAGTTCAGGGGCTTTATGTATACTCCTATTGTACAGCTGTCCCCACCATCCATCTGCAGAACCTTTCCATCTTCCCAAACCGAAGCTCTGTCCCCCCTTAAACACCAACCCACCCCCCTCCCCCGCACCAGTCCCGGGGACCACCGTCCTGCTTTCTGTCTCTGTGAGTTTGACAACTCCAGGTGCCTCCCACAAGTGGAATCATCCAGTGTTCGTCCTGTTGGGACTGGCTTCTTTCACTGAGTACAGTGTCCACGAGGTTCATCCATATTGTAGCACGCGTTGGAATTTCCTTCCTTTTTTTAAGGGCTGAGTAATAATATTCCACCGCACGAATAGACCACATTTTGTTTATCCATCCGTCGATGGACACTTAGGTTTCCCCCAGTCTTGGCTCTTGTGAACAGCACTGCCATGGACGTGGATGGACAAATCTCCCTTCAAGTCCCTGCTTTCGATTCAGTCAGGTAAATAAATACCCAGAAGTAGGATTGTCGGGCGGCTCATACAGTAATTGTGGAATTATTTTAGGAACCGCTGTACTGGGCTCTAATGTCCCAGAGCCTGCTCCCCTCTGCCCTTTGGGAACCCTGTTCTTGTACCTCGCCCCAGGAATTCTCGCCTTCCGTCTCCCCCACCCCAGGGCCCTGGCAGGGCAGCCTTAGTTGTGGGTAATCAGACCCAGAAACGTGGCTCTGAGAGCTGGGGCCAAGCAGGGTGGCTTTGATGCCTATGAACAAAGTCCTCCTCGTGGCTCCAGGGACTCTGGCTTCGTCTCAGTCCTGGGTTTGGGATTCGGGCTCTGGCTGGAAGCGAGCGGGAGAGAAACTGAGCTGAGTACCCTCCATGTACCCTTCTGTAAGCCCTGTCCCTCGGGGGCTGGCTGGTCTCCTGCCCGTGGCTGATGGTGGTGACACGGGTGCAGATCCTCACGGCAAATGGCGAGAGGGGGCTGGCGGGTGGGGCAGGTGCCGAGGTTCCCCAGGGTGGAACATGGGAACAGGGTTACTCAGTGGGGCAGTGTGCAGGGGTCGGGAGAGTAGTGATATTTTATGCATATTCGCAATGGGCTGGGCGCCCGGTGGGGGCGTGGGGCTGTGGGTCTCTTGAGTCTGGGGCCCCTCTGCCGGCACCTGCATGCAGGCTGCACTAGGCACGGCCAGGCATCCGCTTCCCCAGATCTGCGCCTTCCTCGGGGTAACTGCCTCACCCACCCACTCATCCAGGCCAGCCCCAGGGAGTCGTCGGGTCCCCCGCTCTCTCTCACCACTGGGTTATGGGTCCTTAACATCCCCCCGAGCCCCCTGCACCTTCCCCATAGTTCCTTGTTGCCCGGCACTACTTGCAATCAGGACCCCTTTATTTGTCACCTGAGTTATTCTCGAAGCCTCCTCACTGGTCTCCCTGCCTCTGCCTTCACCCCTCACCTTCCTGTTCCCAGGGCTCTGGGGAGAGCAGCAGCCTTTGGGTGGCCGTCAGCCTCCGTTACCCGACTCCTGCTACAGGGGCCAGGTGGCCCCCATCGCGGGGGTGCTGGCAGGGCTGTTTGCCTGTCCAGGGGATGGGGGTGACCGACATTCATGGGGGTGGACATGCTGGACATACAGTAATGCGTGGGGCAATCCCCAGAGTAGAGAATTATCCTGTATGCCTCTGACTTTGGAAGGTTCCGTCAGACCTTCACGAAGGGAAAAATCCGCCCTTAATCCCCAGAGACTACCACCTGGTTTCCGCCTAAGTGCCGACTTTCCCAGGAGCACAGCTGGTCTCTAAATTGTGAGAAGTTGTACTTTCTTTTGTTTTGATCTTGACTGGGAGCTGTTCCTGATTTCGGAAAATCACATCGCCTTGGCAACGCCCTGAATGGCGTGGGAGCCCCCGTTGGACACCTGCCCGTTCCTGACGGTCTCTGCAGCGGCCACGCGTAGATGTGACTGCTTCTTTACTTTGTCCCACAGCAGGGTCATATTAGGCACATGGTGTGCTGACCTCCTAAAACCTGTATTATTTTTGTCATAAATCATTTGACTTTGATTTCTACTTTATGGTACAGTTAGGGCACCGTACTGGTTCTTAAAAAGTCATTTGGCCGGCATGCTTTGTCAGCTGTGATTTTCTTGCAGGATATTAAAGCAGGGGCATAAAATGTTTGCTATCCCAGACAGTCGGATTGGGCTGAGAGTTGTGCACAAGCCCCTCAGTCCCACCACCGTTGCATGATGGGGGGGGGGCGGAAACTGAGGCCCGGAGAGGCCAAGAAAATGGGCCGCGTGCCCAGCTGGCTGGGGGGAAAAGCTCGGGTCTGAGGACACAGGCATTGGGTGTTTTCCACTGGTCGCCCCTGGCGGCCTGCCCGCAGCCCATCCTCTCTGTTTGGGAGCGGGTTCCACTGGCTCACCCCACTGTGCCACTCCTCCTCCCCGTGGCCTCAGCCCTTCTGGTGGGAGGCTGCCTCAAGCACGGCTAGTAACGAGAGTCGTAACCCACGGGTGAGATCCCCACGTTCCTGAGCCAGGCGGGAAGGCAGTTGGGAGAGGCAAGGCACGGAGGTCTCTGGGCAGGGCGGTGACCTGTGGGGAGCAGGCAGGTGGCAGGTGTGATGATGGAATGGCCAGGAGGGTGGTCTGGAGTCAGCCCCACAGGAGAGACCACAGGGTCATCACCTCCGCAGACTAGGAGAATATGTCGAGAGTCATGACCCCATCTGCCGGCCCTCATGACCTCACTGCAGGGCAGGGGGGGTGTCTACACTGGTGGAGAGGGTGGCGATGCTGCATCGCTGTACCTGGTGTCCTGCCCAATACGTGTAATCCTTGGCAAAGGAATCCATCCGCACGTCACGGACGAGATCTGAGAACGCGTGGCTGGCCAGGGTCAAGTGCAGGATCCAAACCCCTGGTGCCACTCCTCTGCTGTCTGTCCTGTCACCACCAACTGCTGTTGGGCACCAGAGCCCCTCTGCTTGGTATCTGGAGCAACAGAAGCTTGAGAAAAGAGTGGGTGCGTGAGTCAATGAAGGTGAGTACCCTGCCGACTCTCCTCCTCGGAGACGCCCCTGCCCGATCCCTCCGCCATCTCCCCTGCTGTCCCCTGCGCTGGTCTGCAATCACTCACGCGACCGTCAGTCCCCGGCAGCTTGGCCCAGCTCAGCCTCGCTGCCTCAATCGCTCCGTCATCTCTTGCACTGGTGTTTAAGTTGTCACACAGGAGACCACGAGCGCACCCTGAGGGGCCTGGGAGGGGAACTGCCACCTCCGTGTCCCCGTGATGGCAGTACCTGGCCCGTGGACACTCAGTAGATACTGAGGGCCTGAACGGTCTGTGTCTGTGAGAACCGCAGTTCTAACGACAGTTAACATTTGCGTAGCCGTTAGTATGTGTCAGATTCCGTTATCACCTGTACCGTGTGCAGACGGCATACGGTCATGGTATAATATCGTGATGCTGAGATCTTGGCAAACTGAAACAATATTCTAGCCTTAAAATTTGCAGGAAACTTACGTTAATCAGGGCTCTTCAGGGCAAAAGGGGAATTTGAACCTAGGCAGTCTAGAACTTGGGACTCGACTCCATGCCGTGCTATGTTGACTGTATGTATGTGTGTGTGTAAGTGTGTGTGGAAACAAATAATGCCAACTGTTATCCCAGATTCATTGATTTATGCTGTGTTCTGAACTGTGTGCCTACCTTGTGTCAGGAACCAGGCTGGGCTCTACTGGTAAAAAGAAAAAGACAGACAAACAGACGCTCTTAGGGGGAGTTCTCAGACAAAGCAGAAATTGTCCAAGTGCCAAAAGAAGAAAATTCAGTGAGATGGGAGGGGCTGAAATTTCCAGCATGGAAGGCCTTGGTGAAGAAGTAGCATTTACACTGAAGCCTGAGGAAAGAGAGGGAAGGAATTGCCAGGTATCAAGTGAAGGGACTGGTGTTCCAAGCAGAGGAACAGCATGTACAAAGGCCCCGAGGTGAGCTTAAGTTTTCTTGTTTGGAGGACTTAATAGCTCAGTGAAGTTGGAGTATGCAAGGCAAGGGTGCGAGAGAGGAGGTGGGAAGGGAGAAGGGAGCAGGAACCAATTATTTGGCACGTGTATGGCCATTCAAAGGGTTTGGTAATGTTTTGAAACAGGATTTCAGTTTCTTTAAAGATGTTAAGATCTTCGCAAGTTAAAATAGTTTTGGCTTTTTTGGGGGCTCCTGGGTGGCTCAGTCGGTTGGGCGTCCGACTTCGGCTCAGGTCATGATCTCGCAGTTTGTGGGTTTGAGCCCTGCGTGGGGCTCTGTGCTGACGGCTCAGAGCCTAGAGCCTGCTTCCAATTCAGTGTCTCCCTTTCTCTCTGCCCCTCCCCCACTCACACTCTGTCTCTCTCTCCTTTAAAAATAAGTAAACATTAAAAAAATTTTTTTAAATAGTTTTGGCTTTTCAAAGTTTGCAATAGATTTCAATACTAAATCAATAAAAATAACTGCTATAATTTTGTTAATTGCTGTAATTATTAATGTCAGCTATTCACCGAGCATTTTACGCACATGGTCTTTCACTCTGACCACACCTGCATGGTAGGTCCTTATTGTCTGCAGCGTAGGGATGAGAAAGAGTGCCTCTGAGAAGCACAGTGAGTTGCCCGTGGCCACACAGCTGGGCTCAGGGCTGTGACAAGCACGTTCTCCACATTCTTTTTCCAAATGTGAGGGCTTGACCAGTGAGAGGCCAGCCGTTTGGAGGGAGAGGTGGGCCCAGCTCAGGTTCCAGCCCACCAAGCCCTTTGCAGAATCTGTCCTTCTCTCTGCTCCTCTGTTTCCTGTCTGTTAAATGGGGACCTTTCATGAACTTGCAGCTTCTGGCAAGTTCTCACACCAGTGTGATCCTGCAAGCCTTATGATGAAAAAGCAACTCTGAACTTCTTAGCAGATGGCATGGAAACATCAGCTTGTGCCCAGGAGATGGGGTCTGGGACACTCAGGAAGTCCAGGAGTGGAAAAGGTGGCCCTCTAAGGTCATTTAGTAGTGGGAGCCAGGCTGTGTGGGGCTCGCGGATGAGGACATCACGGCTCCTGCTACAGCCGCCGAGTCACTGCGGCCAGTCGGGAGGTGAGTACCAGCCCTACCCGGAGAATGAGGGGAGCCCGGCTGTAGGCACACAGGGAAGGTCATGAAGGTCAGAGTCAGAGCATCTTCTTCTGGCCTTTATCCCTTTTGGAATCTGAGGCCAGGCCGCTGAGGCTGGGGCTGGACTCCAGGGTGAGGAGCAGGGAGCAGAGGAAGGGTAGAGGTGTCAGACCTCAGGCCCCGGCCGCCACCGCAGCCACACAGGGAACCGTGCCCAACACTTGTGCCCACACAGCTTCCAGCTGGGCCTGTGACCCCTCCTGTTCCCGATGTGTGGACTCCTTCCTGTGAAAGGCCACCTTCGAGAGTCCCCGTGGCCATTGACTTGGCCTGCCTGGCCTCTGGTCTCACCCCTCCAGGCCTGCACTTGGAGCTGGGCCCAGCACGGCCGGCTCAGAAGCCTGCCCTTCGCCTCCGGACGGGAGCTGTCCGAATTCTTCAGGGCTTCATGTAGCAGAGAGTCTGGCACAAAGCAAGCACCCCGTGAATATTTTCCTGCTGTGTCCTGGGGGCTTGGCCACATGCCTGCCCTGCCCTGTCTGCTGTTTACATAGTAACTTATTTAGTCCTCTGAATGTCCTCGACCGCTTTCTGTCCCTCACACACTCATCTTTTCCGTCAGTGAATCTTGGTGGCTCACCTTTCAGAATCCGCCCGGAGTTGGACCCCTCCCCACCCCTGCACGGCCCCCTCCCGGGCCACCAGCTCTCTCTTGATTGTGGCCTTATAAAGGTCTCTCTGCTCTACTCTTAGCCACAGAGATCCTGAGAGAACCCAAGTCAGCCCTTGTTTCTCTCTGCTCAGCACCTGCCATGACTCCTGCTTCAACCAGGGCAAAGGGATACAGGCCTTGCATAATCTGTCCCTGTCTCCCCTGTGACCTTATGCCTTACCCTTCTTCCTTTTTCTCTTCTACTATTTCCTACTAGAATGGGAGCTACAAGAGGGGGCAAGAATCTTTGTTTCATTATGACGTGTCTCAAGTGCCCGGAACAATTCCTGGCAAAAGTGGGTGCTCAATAATTATTCAGGAATGAATAATGAATGATTGGAGATAGGTACGGTTATTGTCAGTTTACAGATGAGTAAATTGAGGCACAGGGAGATAAACTAACTCAGGGTCACGCAGGCCCTGAATGGCAGACTTTTTAATTCCTAAACTATATTGCCTGTCTAATTAACCACTGGTGACTTTCTCTATCCTTTCTAGATTCTTCTTGCACCCTGTGCACTGGATCACCAAACCTTTTCTTGCTTTTGATTCTCCTTCCCACCTCCATTCTTTTGCCATGCTGTTGCAGCTTATTAGGATGCTCTTTCTTGTAGAGAACTCCTATTCATTCCTCAAAACCCAAGCTAAATTACCCCTCTACCAGGTATTTAATTCCTCTCTCTTCCTTGCTTTCATTGCTCTGTGGACATACCTTGGTCAGGTTCCTTAGAATCTACCTATTTATGTGTCTTTCTGAATCTCTATTTAATTTGAGTCTCTTCATGGCAGGGACCTTGTTTTACTTTCTTTGTGTCTCCCAGCCTGTGTCTCACACGTCAGGGGCCTAATAAATATTTGTTGAATGTGTGACTAGCAGTGTTTCTGGCCCTTACCACCTGCCAAGTGAGCACATGCATATTCAATCCTGTTTATGATGAACCTTCATTTTAACACTGTCCATATGTTTCAAAGAGAGAAAAATGGGCCCACATCATAACTAAATCTCATAAAATCATGTCTCGTGATGACTCTTCACGTCACTCATTCAGAGCAAGATGCTTCTGGTAGAATACTGCTCTGTCTTTGGTGTGTAAAACACAAACATTTCATGTTACCCGATGTAAATTTACATTAGGTCCCCAGGATCGAAAGATATTGTGAGGGCTATAAAACTAATTAGCCACAAGCAAAGTCTACTTGGTTAGGGGATAAAAGGGACATTAATGTCCCACTCGGGTAATGCAAATCCTGGCGGTCATAAAGTGAATTAACTTCTATGGAAAGGTGTTAGCCAAAGGTCATAGGTGTGGACAGTGAGTAGCAAAACCCTTTCTCCTATGTGAGAATTTGACCTCTGGTTAACTTTCTAGCTGTTTCCCTGGGAACAGATAAAAGCAGAATATCACTTCTGTCCCTGGGAAGCATTGCATATGGAAAAATGTCCCCTGGTTGGTAAATTGCATCTGGACAGGCTAAGGCTCTGAATGGGCCCCCGTGCTTGGGCTTTGCTGAGCACAGTGGCTCTTGTGCTGGCTGTATCCCTTGCGGGGAGCCTGGACACTTTGCTGATGGAATTATTCATAGAGCTGTTGGCTCCCGTGGGGCATGGAGCTTTTATGCCAGCGCAGCTCCTGCACCTGCCTGCTGTGTCTCATCTCCTCGCACCTGAGCAGTTACCTAGGGGTGGAGGTGACAATGGAGATGGCCCCCCAGGTGGCTGTGGGGGCTGCCATGGAGGGGGGGATGCTTGAAACTACCCTGCTGGCAGGTTGTGTTCCTGTCCCGTGCCCTTCTGGGCAGAGGGTGGCCTGAGATAGCTGTGGGATCCCAAACATTGAGTCTGAACTCCAGACACTCTGGTGGCCATAGCCAAAACCTACTGTAACACTTGCCTAATAACTTGGTACCGGAGAGTCAGTAGGTGGTGCTTAATGAACACTTGGGAGTCTAAAGAGAAGGCTGCATGGTCTGGCTGCATGGTAGTCATGAGGCTGAAGAGGGCCCATGTTGCGTCCAGCCCCCTTTTCCCCACCGCATCCCAGAGGGCAGGCGGTCCTTGCCTTGGCCGAGACTGGGCCTAGAACTGGTAAGGACCTGTGGCTTTGGCCTTGACCCCCAGTACAGAAATAATTCCCCTTACAGGCCTCTCCACTGCTTCCCTTGCAGTCTGCTAACCAGGTGTGGTAAGTTTGCTCCTGGCGACACTGAGGGGCTTGGGACGGGCCTCTGTTATCTCCCTCCCTCTGCCTGGATGGGGTTGTGGAGGGGACTCCCAGCCAGGGTCGGGGGCTAGGGATGCAAGTTCTAATGGCCCCCCCCTCACCTGCTCTCACTCCATGCCAGCCCTGGATTGCATCCTGGATTCCATCTTCTTTCCCCACTTAAGCCTCCCACTGGCCTCAGGAGGTCAGCACCCTATCCTCTCTGTTTCTCGGGTAAAGGCCTGGAGGTTCGGGGAGGTTAAGTAACTCACTCAAGGTTGCTCAGCAGGCACGTGGCCAAGTGAGGACTCAGCCCCAGCCATCCAGCTCTGGAGCCTGGCTCTGAATCCAGCATTGTGCTGACCTCCCATTCTCTTCCCAAGCTAATTAATGTCCTGTGATTCTAAATCAACACTGCCTTAGTAGGTGGCTCTGGGCAGTAAATTTCTAGGGCACAAGATGTCCCCCTTCCTTCCCTCCTTCTGCCTGAATCTGTCAGTTCTGAAAATGCTGAAATGGGCCAGGTGTCAAATCTGGAATGGGGCCCAAAAATTAATAAGCTTTTCCTCTTCCCTCTAATGTCTTTGTTTTGACTTCCTTTGCGGACAGCCATGGTCTCCCTGGTAGCCTAACATATCTCTGGTAGGCAGGAGCTCAGATTCTCAGAGCTGGAGTGCCCAGCAGGGAGGGCAGGGGAGGGCACGATGGGAGGCCAGTGTGCACATCCTTCCGCGGGGAC
>NC_064816.1:54254372-54256165 GCF_023721935.1 Panthera uncia
GGGACACTGGACTTGGGCTCGCCCGTCCCTCTTGTCCATCCCCAGCTTCTCCCTGGCCTGGAAGGTCTGCCAGCCCCAAGGAATTCAGTCATGAGCAGTCCCTGTGCACGGAGAGGGTTCAGCTTAGCGTGCGGGAAAGGCTTTTCACTCCGGGCAGGGAAGCAGGGCCCGGGTACCACTTGGCTGAAATCTGGAGTTTTCTCCTTCTTGGAAGCAGTTGAGTCTGTAGGGTTCCTTCCAAAGCTGCGCTTCTGTCCTTCTAGGATTTCCTCCTGCAGCCCATGTCTTGAGCCCAGGAGAGGCCCAAGTTAGAAGCACTAATTTTTCCGTGAAGCGATGACATTCGGGGGAATTATTTACAGAGTATGGAGAGCCTGGTAGAATAGTGCACCACAGCACTGTGGGAATGCCGAGGGGTCTGGGGAGTTCTGTCTTCCCCCACCCGTGCCCAAATCTCTGTAACAGCATCTTCTAAAACAGTAGTTCTCAACTTCTCCCTCTGAAAAAAAGACCCCCTTTCTTGTTATTACCAATCTGTTGCATCTGATACTTTGGCCAAATACAAAATCCCACATAGGATGTCAGAACACTATAGAATGGCTGTAAACATTTCTGCAAATGATGCTGACCCCGGGTTTCTGTACTTTGTCTGCTGTTGTCCTGTGGCATGGGGACTGATAGGTCCTGATAGGTCTGAAGCGAGCAGAGTTTGGAGCAGCTCCACTTACCTTGTCCCTTGTCTGGTCCCTGAGTTCACCGGCATCTTAGTAGTTCTGAGGAGCCCTGCGGGAAAGAAACATCCTCACCGGTTGCCAAACCTGGCTGGGCTTGGAAAGCTTTTCCATGGCCGGTCACAGCTCCTCCCATACCTCAGAGTGAGCTTCGAGAAACTCTTCTCTGGCGGGTGGGGATGTGGAGATTAAAACCCTCACACACTGCTGGTGGGGATGCAAGGTGGCGTAGCCACTGCAGAAAGCCGTCTGGCACCTCCTCAAAAAGTTAAGCATAGAATCACTGTATGATCCGGCAATCCCACCTCTGGGTCTGCACCCCAAATAATTGAAAGCGGCGATCTGAACAGCTGTTTGCACACCCATGTTCACAGCAGCATCATTCACAACAGCCGAACGTGGAAGCAACCCGAGTGTCCATCGCGGTCTCCCCATACGATGGAATATTATTCAGGCTTAAAGGAAGGAAATTCTGACATGTGCCGTAGCATGGATGAAGCTTGAGGCCTTGGTGCTCGGTGAAATAAGCTGTCACAAGGGGTGAGGAGGTCCCGAGAGCAGTCAAATCCACAGAGACAGAAAGTAGGATGCGGGGTGCCAGGGGCTGAGGGAGGGAAATGGGGAGACCGTGTTTAATGGGGAGAGCTTCAGTGTGGGAAGATGAGAACGTTCTGGGGATGGATGGTGGGGACAGTTGAACAATATTAGTGTGCTTAGTGCCATTGAACTCTATGCTTAAAATGGCAGATTTCATGTTGGGCATCTTGTAACCACGGTTTAAAAAAAAAAAAAAGAAAGAAAGAAAAAGGAAAAAGAAAGAAACTCCTCTGGGGTTGCAGGGGTGTGGGGCTGGGCAGACTGCTCCCCCTCCCTCCCACCCCTCCGCTCTGGGGACTTGCGTCTCTGGGCAGGGACTGGGCCTGGCCGAGGAAACTCAAATCATCTCTGGAACACAATAAATTGTGAGGCCAGGCAGCTGCCTGGCCCTGGGGTCCTTTAAAATGAATCTGGTCACCATAGGCGCCGAGCTGCATTTTCCAGATCGCTCACTCAAGGTGGAAT
>NC_064816.1:54256175-54320325 GCF_023721935.1 Panthera uncia
TCCTGCCGGGGCCTCCATGGGCTGAAAGAACTCAGCCAAGAGCACAGGGGAGCCTGGCTGATTCCATCTGTGGAAATGAACCTCCCGGAGGTCGACTCCCAGCTCCATGTCGGGGTTGAGCAGAGATGTCATTTGTAAAATGGCCACAGTAAGAGTATAGACCTTAATGAGTGTTGCAGGGAATAAATGAGGTATTGGATGTAACATGCTCGTAATGGCGCCTGGCCCCCATGAACACTCCTATCAGTGGTCTTTACCATTATTATAACTCTTTTTATACCCTCATAGAAAGTATCCAGTATAGACGTTTTTGTGGTAAAATACACATGACATAAAATTTACCGTTTTAACCGTTCTTTAAGCATCCAGTTCAGTGACAAGCCCATTCACACTGTTGTGCAACCGTCCCCACCATCCTTCTCCAAAGCCTTTTCATCTTCTCCAACTAGAACTGTCCCTCCTGAATACTAACTCCCCATCCCATCCCCCGGGCCCTGACACCCACCCTCCTACTTTCTGTCTCTAGGAATCTGACTTCTCTAGGGACCTCATGTAAGTGGGATCACATGGTGTTTGTCCTTTTGTTACTGGCTTATTTCACTGAGCATAGTGTCCTCAAGATTTGTCCGTGTTGTAGCGTGTATAAGAATTTCCTTTTTAAGGCAAAATAATATTCCACTGTATGGGTATTCTACATTTTATGTATCCATTCATCACTAGGAAAAAAATGTTGATGGTCACTTGGGTTGTTTCTGCCTCTTGGCTATTGTGAGAATTACTACTATAAACATAGGTGTGCAAATACCTGTTTGAGACCCACTTTTCATTCTTTTCAGTAAATACTCTGAAGTGGGATTGCTGGATCACATGGTAATTCTATTTTTAATTTTTTGAGGAACCACCTTACTGTTTTTCATAGTAACTGCAGCGTTTTACATTCCCACCAGCAGGGCATATGGGTCCCAATTTGTCTACATCATCACCAACACTTGTTATTTTCTATCTGTTTGTTTGTTTGTTTGGGGCTTTTTTTGGATGGTAGCCATCTAATGGATGTGAGGCTCCAGCACAGACTTTTGTACATAGTAAAAATGGATGGATGGATGGATGGATGGATGGATGGATGGATGGATAGATGGGTGGATAGATGGATGGATCGATGGCAGGTGGATGGATGGATGGATGGATGGATGGGTGGATGGGTGGATGGGTAGATAGATGGATGGATGGGTGGATGGTAGGTGGATGGATGGATGGATGGATGGATGGTTAGGTGGATGGATGGATGGATGGATGGATGGATTGATGGATGGATGGATCGACCGACTGACGGATGGATGGATAGATGGATGGATGGATGGGTGGATGGATGGATGGATGGGGCAGATGTTCATTAATGCAAGAGTCCTGTTGGTAACACTTGGCTGCCAGTTAGCTAGAGTGTCTCTGTGGATTAGAAAACAGTATAATACTTCTTTTAAAGTGCTCTGTAAGAGTTTCCCTTCTTTTTCCATTTGTCCTACTAACAGAATTCTGATGCAACGAAGCTATCTAAAAAGCCACAGCATCTGTGACTGTAGATGAACTGACTTAGCAACGCAGATGCATGGCGTCGAGACTGAATTGGTGGGTGTGCTTTGGTGTGGCTGTTAGAATGTACCCCACCTAGTTAAAGTGCTAGAAATAAATATGATGTTTCCCCTACAGAGAAAGCTTCATTCTTAAACCATCCCTGGGAAAGAAGTGTGGTGCTTCTGTCCAGGATGCCTCCTGTGACCTCGAGGTCTGCCTTTTGCACACAGAATCCTCTTAAATCAGCCCTTCCCTGTGTCCCCTCTCTTGGCCTCCTGCCCAGCTTTGAAAAAACAGACAAGGATGGCCCACAAGAACACAGGAGAAATTAGGGGGTGTAGTAGGAAGTTAGGGGCCCCTATGTTTGACTTCCAGTCACCTTCCTTCCTAGTTGTGTGCTTTGGGCAAGCTGATTTCGGTTTTTTTGTGCACCATCAGTCGCGTCTAGTGCAGGGTAAGAACAATGGAACTCATCTTGCAGGTTTGCTTGAAGACAGTATGAGGTGATCCTAGGTGGTCCCCCCAAAGGTGAGTTAAATGCAGCAGTGCACTAAGGTAGGACGCAGGAAACCTGGAATGTAATGTGGTCTTGCCTCGATTTCCCCATCTTGCACACACTTTTGTTTCTTGGCCCATGTTACAGCCTTCCACAGTTACCTCTCTCACTCAGGATCTCATTTGATTGTCCCAAGAAATAGTCACCTCTGATTTAAAAATGAGGACATGGAGGCACAGAGAGGTCTAGTGACTCACCAGAATCACACAGCAAGGCAGTAACTAAAAAGAGCAGATGAAACAAAGCCAGGGCAGCATGGGGCGTGAAGGTATAAGGCGTCAGAGACAGCTGGGGGCCAGTGTGGTGATCTGTCTCCTTGTTCGACCACCTCCCGTTAGAACATCCCCAGTCCTGAGAGCGGAAGACGGGCCTTCTTACTCCTGTCTCTGCCCCAGAGTCACCTGCCAGGTGGGAGTCAGACACACCTGGGTTTCCTCCTTTCCCTGCCAGGCATCAGCCCTGTGACCTTGGGTATTTAGTTCACCAGCTCAACTTCCTCATCTATAAAAGGACCCGACCTTGAATTCTGATGAAAGTCCTCCTTAATAACTCATTAAGAGTTATTGTTGGTGATTACAAAAGTAATGCCTGATCACCACCGTTTCAGATTTAGAGAGTCCGGGAGAGCAGAAAGAAGAAAATAAACCTTGCAGGGCTCCACTGAGGCAAAGCAAAGGCCCTTCCAGTCTGTTTTCTATGCATTTCTAGGTTTTTCAGAGTCGAAAACACTTGGTAGAGTGCTGGTAAATGACAGGGACGGGAGGGAGCTGTGTTCCCCAAGAATTCTGTAGGGCTGGATAATATTCCACTGTGGGCATAGCCCATATTTTCTTGATCTGTTCATCCATCGAGGGACACTTAGGTTGTTTCCATGGCTTGGCCCTTGTGAATGTTTTTCAGCCATAAAAAGGAGGCAGTCCTGCCATTTGCAACAACATGGATGAACCTGGAGGGGATTATGCTAAGGGAAATAAGCCAGACAGAGAAAGATGGCATCACTTACATGTGGAAGCTAAAACAAGTGTCAGACTCAGAAGCGGAGAGCAGGATGGCCGTTGCCAGGGGCTGTGGGTCGGGTGGGAGGAGGGGGTGGTGTTGGTCAGAGAGCACGGACTTTCCGCTGTAAGATGCGTAGGTGCTGAGGATCTGACGTACAACATGATGACTGTAGTTAAGAAGACAGTAGGGTGGGGCGCCCGGGTGGCTCAGTCAGTTAAGTGTCTGACTCTTGGTTTCGGCTCAGGTCATGATCTCTCGGTTTCATGAGGGTTTGGTGAGTTCGAGCCCCGAGTCGGGCTCTGCAATGGCAGCATGGAGTCTGCTTGGGATTCTCTCTCTCTCCCTGTCTGCTCCTTCCCTACTTGTGCTGTCTCTGTCTCTCTCAAAAATAAATAAACTTTAAAAAAAAAAGAAGAAGAAGACCATATTATATACTTGAAAGTTGTTAAGAGAGTAGATGTTAAGTGTTCTCAACACACAGAAACAAACAAACAGGTAATATGAGGTGATGGATGTGTTAATTAACCTGAGTATGGCAAATATTTCACGGTGTATGCATGCATCACATCATCACGTTGTGCGATGAATTATGCTTCTGGAAAGCTGGGGAAAAACAGAATTCTTTAGGATTGCTTTTGCCCTCAGTGCCAATTACTTGCAGGGAAGGGGGCCTTCCCGGGTAGGGGGAGGCTTTGACGCTGGGCAGAGGGAAGGATACCCTTCCTAGTTCATGGTCAGCCCAGCTGCCTCAGCTGCAGGGGGGACAGCCAGCTGAGTGAGGGCAGAGAGGTCTGGGGAGGGGGGCTCCCTAAGGGCAGCAGGTAGGACTCCTAAGTGGCCCCTACAGGCTTCGAGAAAGGAAGCCTATGAGACCCCCCTGAGCAGAGGGTGGGGGGCCACCCACTCTAGGGCTGGGGGACAGGAAAACTGAAGGGCAGGGTTGGCAGGGGCTCACTTTTGCACTTGGAGAGAGACAGCCCTGGAGGCAGGTGGTGAAGAATGGCTAGTGCTGGTGGCCCACAGATCTGGTCTGGATCTGTGCCCTGAGTCACCTTGGATAAGCCCCAGATTTCTCTGAGCCTCAGTTTCCTCAACTGTAGTGGGGGATGAGGAATCTGACCTCACCAGGCTGTTGGAGAATCTGAGGTGCTGGCCACGAAGTCCCATGTGAGGTGCTTGGCTCAGAGGGGCTGTTCCTCTGGGGTGAGGCTCGTGTGACCCCCGCCCCGGGATGTCCCCACTGAGGAAGTTGGGGGTGCTTGGCACATGCCTCACGATATAGGTCACATTTCTGAGTCGTGAGCCCTCGTGTCCACCCGTGAACCTCTCACAGGGACTGCATCAAATGGCCTCCTCCCCTCTAAGAAGGGGTAAGATGTCATTTTCTCCAGGAAGCTTTCTCACTCCCCACCTGACTCTCCACCTTACACTGGGCCAGGGGCCTCCTCCCACCCAGTAGCTTCCTGTGACACAGGGTTGATTCCAGTCTGTTTTGTCACCTGACCCCACCCGATCTCTTCCCAGTGCCACCTGCAGACAGCACGTGGCTCCTGAGTGCAGGAATGATCAGATGCACTATTTTTTTTTAATTTTTAATATTTGAGAGAGAGAGAGAGCAAGCAGGGGAGAGGGGAAGAGACAGAGAGAATCCCAAGCAGACTCCTCGCTCAGCACAGAGCCTGATGTGGGGTTCAATCCTGCAACCCTGGGATCATGACCTGAACCGAAATCAAGAGTCAGATGCTCAACTGACTGAGCCACCCAGGCGCCCCTCAGATGCACTATTTTCATGTCAATGTGTTTTTAGTATCAAAGAAGATAAAACACTACAGAAAGTTTGGGAAATAAGGTCTAAGGAAAAAAAAAAAAAAAGACCCATCCACCTCCCCAGAGCACAGCTATTACCACTCTGGTGTATTTCCTCCTAGAAAATTTTTTCCTCAGCATGCTTTTTATTTCCCAGTAGCAGAAAATTCGGGGCTCTGCTTTAATAATAACACCCAGTCTGTGGGTGTTAACTCTTGGCCAGGTGTGGGCTTAATACTTTGGGCGTAGTTAGTCTTCACCCCATTTTGTGGCCAAGGAGCTTAGGCGTGGACAGTTGTCATGACTTGTCCAGGGTCTTGTGGAAACAAATGGACACAGCCAGCTGGCGTCAGGACCAGAATTGAGAGCCAGATGGCTGTGCCAGGATCTTGGCTCTGTAGGCCACGGGGCCACACTCACTGCCAGAACATAGATATTTTCCCGGGTGCCCAGAGCATCAAGCACAGGACTCCCAGTGGCTACAGAACATTCCAGCAGGCCAACACCATCTAGGTGCTGGGCCCCATGACATACTGGGTGCCGAATTTTCTTCTGACCCTGGGCTGAGGGCCTTCCTGTGCAACGCCTGCCTCAGTTGGCAAGTTCAGCTCAAACCTTGGAATTGCTGTTTGAATGTTTTATTTTACAAGGATGCAAGGTTTGTGCTTTTGGGGGGAAAAAGCCCTCGCATAGGTCATGATAGGTAGGAGGAACAGAGAAGAAATTAACTTTTAATGTCCAGATAAGCTTGCTGACCCCAGGACTAAATTACAGAGATCCTCTGTGGAAGGGAGCAGCAGAAATTGTTAGAATTAGAGAAAACAGACAGATCACTTGGGCCCTCTGGGTCTAGGGTTCCCCTTTCTACTGACTGGGGTTCGCTCCTACCAACCTCACCGCCAGCCTTGTGCTAAAGCTTGAGGAGCTGGCCTGCTGTGAGGGGTGAAACACGTAGCTGGCTGACAGGGCAGTCCTCAATTCCCGGGTGCCTGTCTCGGGCATGTAAGCTGGGAGAGTGGGGCTGTCCCCGCAGGCCGGGGCACGAAAGAATAGGTGGTCGGCCACTAGGGGGCTCACCTAAGGGTAGAAGCTGGACCTTCATGGCCTTGATAGGACACCGTATCACCAAATACATTCAGCAAACAGAACATCACTCCCTACTGCTGCCACACAAGGCTGTGTGACCTTGACTTTCTTCATGCCCTCTCTGGACTTCAGCGTTCCCACCTGTAAAAGGGGCCTGCAGCTCCCCACCGGGTCGGGATGCCAGACACCAGCCTGTGCCTGGCAGGTCACCTCTCTGAACCTCAGTCTCCTTATCTGTAAGATGGGGTCCCACCTGGTGACCGCCTCGACGTAGTCACGATAACCTTAGGGCCTGAATCTGGGTACTTGTAAAGAGGCCACTGCCTAGCGTGGCTTCGTCCCAGGGGTCCTGGTCATTCTCCAGCCGTGACGTGTGAGGCCCTAGGGACCCCGTGGCCAAGTTGGAAGTAGGCTCCTTAGTCACGTCTGTAGCTTGGCCCTGAAGTCAGCTTGAGCGAGGGGAGTGCCTGCCCCAGGAGGGGAAGCCGGTACCCTCCCCGCAGGAGACAGGGCCAGGTACGGTGTTTCCCATCTGCCAGACAGGAAGTCAAGGGAGGGTTCACACAGAAAGCTCCTTCTCCCAGCCTTAGACTGGGGAGGCCCGATCCAACCTGCCAGTGCCCTTCCACCGGTCCTGTCCTTGCAGGAGGCCGCCCTTCGTGAGCATGGCTCCTCGTGCTGCTGTAGGTGCTCCGCGTGGGTTGGCAAAGTGGATTTTGTAAAATCCCACTTGTGTGCCGTGAGCGAGCATTTCCCATCCTAATGAAGGGAGACACGGGTTCATTTGCATCCTCTGGATCTTCCTCTAAGAAAACCCATTAGGATTTCTGCAGGATCCCCCTGAGAGGCCGACAAATCTCTACAGCACCAAGAGGAGGCTGTCTTTGAAGTTCTTGCCATCCTGGCCCATGATCTGCAGCCACTGAGGCTCGGGGGGTGGGGGAGGGGGGTGCCCTCCAGCTACAGGTCAGTTTGGGCCTCAGGGGCAGGGGTCCTGTCTGCAGCAGCCCTCAGGATCCCCCTCAGTGACTCTGCGTGTCTCTGCCTGGTTCTGGGCTGGGTCTGGGGCCCTGTGTCACCCCCACCCGGACCCCAAATGTGGCTGTTGGCTCTGCTCTGTGGTCTTTCCTGCCTGGGACTCCCCTCACAGCTGCGCTGCAACTTCCGGCTCTTCTAGGATGGGCTCTCCAGCCCCCTGCCCCTCACAGGGTGGGGCCTAGAGCTGACCACAGGCTGCAGGGTGGGGTGGGGAGCGTGAAGGGTGGGGACAAGGTGCTTTGCTCCTTCCCTCCCAGAGAGAGTCTTGGCCAGGACATTGATGCACACTCCAAGAAGAGGAGTGTTCCCCCGAGGCTTGCCTTTTGCACTGTGGTGTGTGAGGGGGTTGGAAATGCACAGTCATCCAGTGGGGAGGGAAGCGAGGAGCCTTGGAAGGCTGCTCGCACGGCCCTCCCCCTGGCCGTCCCCTCGGAGGTGGGGCTGCGTGAGGGCTGGATGGAGCCAGTGAGCAGAGCGTGTAACGCCTCAAGGACAGCAGGCCTGATCCGGAGGTGCTGACCCGGCCCAGAGAGCAAGGCTCCCAACCCTTCGTGCCTTCCAATGATGATATTCCTGTGTTATCTTTCACACACCCGGTGGGTCTGTGCCCACAACAGCTGTGGCACCGGCTGGAAGGCTCACAGTCTCAGGGTGACTTGGTGCTGAGGCTGGGGTCATCTGGAGGCTTTGTCGCTCTCGTGTCCTGCTGATGATGCTGGCATCATCTCGGGGTCTAGCCAAGGCTGTTGGCTGGCTCACCCACACCCTGGGGTGTGAGCTTCCTTACAGCATAGCGGCTGTGTCTCAAGACAGAGAGAGAGGGGAAGACAGAGGGCAACAGAGGGACAGAGGGAGAGAGATGGACCGTTCTGTCCTATCCGCCACCAGTCAAGATACAGAATGGTTCCATCCTCACAAGGTCCCTCGTGGCGCCCTTCTTATAATCATACTCCTCTCCTTCCTGCCCCTCTCTCCCTAGCAACTACTTGTCCATTCTCCATCTTTATAATGTTGTCATTTCGAGAATGTCATATAATTAGACTCATAGAATATAACCTGTTGGGATTGACTTTCTTCACCCCAGATAACAGCTTTAGGATCCATCCAGGTAGTTGTGGGTATCGATAGATTATTCCCTTTTTTTTAAGTTTATTTATTTTGAGAGAGAGACAGTGCAAGTGGGGGAAGGGAGAGAGAAAGAGAGAGAGAGAGAGAGAGAGAGAGAGAGAGAGAGAGAGAGAGAGAAAAGCCCAAGCAGGCTCTGCACTGCCAGCGCGGAGCCCGATGTAGGGTTCGAACTCATGAAACCATGAGATCATGACCTGAGCCCAAACCAAGAGTCAGACTCTTAACCGACTGAGCCACCCGGGCACCCCCTAGATTCTTCCTTCTTACTGCCGTGTGGCATCCTGTGGTATGGATGGATCACGGTTTCACCATCAGCCATGGACAGGCATCTGTGTTGTTTCCATTCCAGGGTTATTACAAACACAGCCGCGATGAACGTTTGTGTAGAGGTCTTTGCGTGAGCGTAGGTTTTCGTGTCTCTGGGCTAAATGCCCAAGAGTGCCGCTGCTGCTTCTGTGGTAAGTTGCACATTTAGTCTTGAAAGAAAATGCCAACCTGGTTCCCAGAGGGGCCGCACCGTTTTGCCGGCACCTTCTGTCCAGCATCGGTGTCGCGCTGTGGTTCGTGTTCGTCGCCAGCGTGCGCGTGCGCCGGTTTCCCACCATGGTTGCAGTCCACGCCGCTCCAAGGGCGACGATCCTGAGCGTGTTCACGTGCTCCTTTGCCACCTGTGTGACTCCTCGGGCAAAGTGTCTGTTCGTGCCCATCTTCCGGTTTGAATTGTTGGGTTTCATACCGTGGAGTTGTGAGCGTTCTAGCTGCCCATCCTTGTCGGATGTGTGCTTTGCAGGTGTGCTTCCCAGTACGTCACCCTCCTCCTGGCGTCTTGTGTGGGGCAAAAGTGTTGAATTCTTCGGAGGTCCCGCTTACTGACTTTCCCTTCCACGGGGCACCCTTTCCGTGTAAAGTCTAAGAGCTCTTTGCCTAGGTCTGGGTTGAGGTCCCAGGTCCAGGTCCCTAAAACCTAAAAGCTTTATGAATTCACACTTTCCACTTAAGCCCTTGACCCGTTTACAGGTCATTTTTGTATAAGGCGTGAGATTTAGGTCTCGGTTTGCTTTTATCACCTGTGGGTGTCTGAACTGGAAAGTCACTCAGCGTCCCGATGTTCACTGGTCAGGGCTGCAGGGAAGGCGGGAGCATAGACCCCACCCCTCAATCTCTGGGAAATACCAGCACAGGGGTGGGCCCTTGGGTTTCTAGGAGCTCCTTTGGGATTTCAGGTCTGCGATAGGCTCCTAAGATTCCTGTAGAAGTTAGCCTAGAGCCGAGGGATGGAAAGTGGGTGGGCAGTCATGGGTCTTGGCAAGGAAGAGCTGACACAGTCGAGGGGAAACCGAAGAGAGGTTAATGAAGAGATTAACCTGGTATGGCCATGTTGGTGGAGCTAAGGGACAGTATGGCACTGGGGCCTGGCAACAGCCCCCTGCTCCCCCAGGATCCGTGCTCCCCCAGGCTGAGGGGTCCCAGGAGGGGGCCTTGTTACTAGGGCTCAGCGACTGAGCCGGCTGCGTTATGGGCAAAATTCATACACTGAAGCCCTAACCCCCCCATGCCTCAAAATGTGACCCTATTTGGAGGTGGAATCTTTAGGGAGGTAATGAAGTTAAAATGGGGTCATCCTGGTGGGCTCTAATCCAGCCTGACAGGTATCCTTATAAAAAGTAGAGGTTAAAACACTACCGGCACAGAGGGACGACCCTGTGAGGACACAGGGAGAAGACGGTCATCTGTGAGCCGAGGAGAGAGGCCTCAGGGGAAACCCCTGCGGGCACCTTGACCTCAGACGTCCAGCCTCCAGAACCGTGAGACAGCGCACGGCTGTTGCGTAAGCCCCCGGTCTGCGGTATCATTTATGGCAGCCGGAGGTAATGCAAATGGCAAGCCGGTTGGCCACTGGTGGAGTCACGTGGTCAGGCCACGGGTGCAGGGCGCGTGGACAGCGTGTAGCACAGGAGGTCAAGGAAAGCCTGAAGAGGAGGAGTTCAAGCTCAGACATAAGTGTTGCCATCTCTGGCTGCCTCTTAGCTCCTCGAGAGTGTTCTAGACACCTTGGCCTGGCGTGCCCCAAACTGGACCCAACCACACTTTCTCTCTCCCGCCTGCCCAAACCGGCGTGGCTTCTCTCCTCCTTCTCTTAGCATAAACCCACCAGCCCAGGTGGGAACTCCTGGTCTGCCCCCTTCTGGCTGTCCCCTCCCTCCTCCCTGAATCACCCGAGAGCTGCCGGTTCTTCTTCCAGATCTCTCAGTTGCTCCCACGGCCCCGTGCCGAGTCGTGTCACATGGCCCCCGCCCCTGCTCTCCTTGCCTGCCACCTCTGCTCTGTAGCCAGAGCCCCCTTCAAAAAACCACATCCTGGTCTTTCCACTCCTTGTCTGTGCTCACCAGTGGATGTCGGCACCTGTCCCCCCACCCCCGCCCCCGCCCCGCTCCTAAATACGTATTCCAAAATGGAAAGGGCAAATCTCCACAAACGAAGACAGACGTTGCCCTGGACCAGACGAGATTCAGAAACACAAGGTTGCCAGTGAGTCTGAAGCTGTGGATCCGATGAACTCTGGATTCAGATGCAGCAGCAGGAACTGGTGGGTGGTGGAGACTCAAGCTGGCCCATGACAAGTGGGGGACAGGAGCCAGGCCCACTGTTGGAGCTCTGGGCGGAGCGGGCCCCACTAGCTAGCTCATAGGAGGAGACTGAAAATAGCTCATAGGAGTGCTCTTACCACTGCAGGGACAGGGGCATCTGTCTGGCTGCCAGAGGCTGAAGGCAGGGGTGCGGAGAGAGAGTCAGTGGCAGGGGGCAGGGCAAGCCACCTGCTGGCCACAGGTGCAATCTGCCGACATCACCGTGGAGCAGGGGTCCTGGACACCAGCGTGAGACCTGGTTCTAGCCGAGTCTAGGCTTCACGGGACAGAGAGGGTGCTGGTGTAGGGCAGTGCACTCCTGCAGGGGAGACCAAGCATCCCACATGGCATGAGTCTGTACACCAGAATTCCAAAACTAACGCCGGGTAGGACCACCCCAAAACCACATGGAAGGTCATCCGAAATGTCCGTGACATGAGGGATGTTTGGGATCTGTGTCAGCTTCCTGCAGCTGTTATAACCAAGTGTCACAGACGGGGCGGGGGAGGGGGGATGGCGAAGGCAACCAAAGTTTGTTCTCTCACAGTTCTGGGGGCTGGGAGTCCCAAACCAGCGGGTCAGCATTGGTCGTGCTGAGGGCTCCGAGGGAGAACCCACTCTGTGCCTCTCTCCCCTCACTTCTGGCATTGTGAGCAGTGCCTGGGACTCCCTGGCTTGTAGATGAGGCATCACCGCGGCCGCGGCCTCTGTCTTCCTGTTTGCACACTGTCTTCACTCTGCGCCTATGTCCAATTCTCCCCTTGCCTTTTCTAATGTTCATTTATTTATTTTTGAGAGAGGGAGAGGGAGAGAGGGAATCCCAAGCAGGCTCCCAGCAGTCAGCACAGACCCCAGTGCGGGGCTCAAACTTAGAAACTGCGAGATCATGACCTGAGCCAAAATGGAGAGTCAGATTCTTAACCGACTGAGCCACCCAGGTGCCCCCAAACCTTCCCCTTTTTATAAAGACACCAGTCACGTGGGATTGGGGGCCCACCCCAATGACCTCATCTTAACCAATTACCTCTGCAACTACCCTATTTCCAAATCAGGTCACATTCTGAGGTTCTGGGGGCGAGGACTGCAACGTGTCTTTGTGGAGGAACACAATTCAACCCATAACAGGATTCTTTAAGAGAAAAAGGAGGAATCACATCTACGAAAAGAACAAACACTTGTGAAAATCAGAACAGAAAGCCGAAGAGACAGGGATAGAGGGATATGAAAAAGGCCCAGTTAGTCAGCCTAAACATTAAAAACATCATCTCGGAAATTATAGCTGTAAAACCACCATAGACAGTCAGAGGAAGAAAATCATCAAAGACAGAAATAGTAGCTTTGAAATGAGTACTGAGGAATTCACCCAAAACACAGCCCAGGGTATCTCTTTATCTAAGAATGTTTCTTAAAGAATTAAGAATAAATGTGTGAAAAGCCAGGTGAGGGACTTGGACGCCAGGCTGAGTGGCTCTGATGCGGTAGTTCCAGAAGCTGAGATTTGAGGGAACAGAAGAAGCCACAGAAGGGATTATGTCTGAATATTTTTGAGACTAAATGGACTCAAAAGTCCTTCTTCGGTAAAACACACACACGCAGAGCAGAGCGTAATAAATTAAATCTTTCTGTGACTTCCCATTGCCTTGTGGTAAAATCCAAAGTCTTCCACACGGCCTGTGAGACCCTTTGGTCTGTGCCCACCTCAGCACCCATTTTCCTCCGGAATCCCCTGGAACTCTGAGCTCCAGCCACTTTGGTTAGCTCTAAGTTTCCCAAATGCAGCCTGCTGTTCCTGCCTTCAAGCCTTTGCTCATTCTGTTCTCTATTCCCAGGAACCCTTCCAGCTCTTCTCCCTGGAAAATGTCTGCTTTTTCCTGTCCAGGCTCAACAGAGAGGCTGCCTCCTTCAGGAAGCCCTCTCTGACCTCCTGGGCTGAGTTAAGGATTTCACTTTTCTGCTCCGTATGCAGATCGATGACGCGTCTTTCAAATTGTGGGTTCGCTTGTCTTCCCCAAGAGTGGGCTCCTCTGGGTTTCTCGGTTGCAGCCAGCACATGTTTGTTTCTAGTACAAAGTACCATTAAAATGCAAGTTACTATTATAACAAGAACAGTAATAATAATTATCATTATTATGGTCTTGGGCTTTGGGGCGGTTGGCGGTTTGTTTATGGGGCTTGTGTTTGCCTGAAGGGCCTATTTCATACCAGTCAGAAATGGATAGTTATTACAGACAATTGGTCTCCTGCCTGTGCATGGTTTTGTTTCGCTTTGTTTTGTTTTAATTCTTGGAATGAAAGTGAGACCCTGTCTAGCCCATTATAGGGGCATCCTTAAGCCATCAATAGTCCTCAAAGTTGCTTGTTATGAAGCAGACAGACTCATTCCCAGGCATTGCCAGCACCACACCCTGCTTCTCCTTGATGCCCCTCTTCTCTTTAGGGCAAATGCAATTAATAGGGATGACCAATGGGAAGATGTAACAGCATTTTGGCAGGATGGAAAAGTGTGTGTGCAAATATTTGCAGTCGAAAGAGGACCCTGACAGCCAAGTGCACCAGGGCCGTCTCCAGGGGCTAAGGAAATGATTTCTGGCATCCTTCATAGGCATGGAAAATTCTGCAGCCCCCACCCTTTCGAGAGGGCTTTCTGGGACTGGAGGGTGGGGAATGTGTCCCAGCTGCACTTGGCTGACAGACATGTCTCCACTCATGGGGCCCCGTGTGGGAGGTGAGGCTGGGGCAGCTCCCCTCCCCCCACCCCACCCAACCCCTGTCCCCAGCCTGGGGCACGTGGTCACTTAGACAGCACAGATACTGCTAGAGTTTGCATTTCAAGGTGAATGCCCCACGGGAGGGTCCACACCCCTACAAGGAAGAGTGAAAGTGATCAGCAGCTTAAAGGTTATCACCTAGAAGCATGCTGTTAGTTTTTGTTCTCAAAAATACTTACTGACTTTGTCAAGTGAGTCAAAAAGGACGCTGAAGCATCTGGGGAGGATCAGGCCAAATGACCTCAGGGACCATCTAGTCCCTGGCGTCCAAGATTCTCAGAGATTTAATAGAAAAAAAAGGAGAAATGTAATAAAAGAGCTGAAGAATGTTTGCACCGTCTTGGAAAGAAGAAAGATAGTGCTAAGCTCTTCTTGTCTCTGTCCCCTGGGACGCAGCTGCTTCTGGAGCCTGTGTGCCCCCGGGGTTTGTGGGCTGGGATTTGTGACTGTCAGGAGTCAGCCCCACCTAGAGCCTCACAGCAGTGAAGCCAGGGGTGGGGGGGTGGGGGGAGGGGGCTTTCTGAAGAGTCACATGTCTGGGGTCGTAGTGGGGTATATACAGCGTCGTGATGGGTGTCCAGGCTTGCCCTGAGACCCCGCCCCCACCCCAGACTCTGCCTTCCCAAGGGCACCCCCTTGGCTGTGCATCCTGGACACAGGCCCATGTGTGTGTGTGTGTGTGTGTGTGTGTGTGTGCGCGCGCGCGCATCCTCAACACTATCTTCCATCAGACCTCAGAGCCTGCATCCGAGGTCCCACCCCAGGCCTACCAGAGGGCACGCGTTCCAAGAACGGTTACAGAATAAACGCAACTCAGGGACCAGACTGGGATGCAGGTGCATGTTTGAGATATTTAACCGTGGTTCTTGAGCACAGGCCATTCACAAAGGGCCAGCTGTGGGTCTCTGCTGCAGGGGTTAATTCTGAATCATGGGAATGTCCTGAGTCCCCGGGGGAGGGACGCCTCGGGGGGGGGGGGGGCTTGAGGCAGCTGCTCTTTATCCAATGATATGCTAGCATTTCCAGCTGCTGCTCTGGAATATAAGGCCTGCCCTGGGGACCAGGACCTTCAGGACAGTAGATGAACTTGTGCTCAGAAGTCCAGGTGGAGACAGCGTCTGGAAACACAGCTGTGGGTGTGCCCTGAGGCTCACACCAGGCAAAACAATCAGATGATGAAAAGAACCTTGGGAATGTGAGGAGGACAGTCCCCGACTGTGCCTGGCTCTAGAAAGGTTTGGGGTCTGGTGTTAGGGAGGCTACATGTCTAAGCTGGTAAATGAGGAGAACAAAGAGTAGAAACAGGGTGAACCAGAGCAGGGGTGTCATGGCAGGGCGCTGGGCAGAGGGGCATCGGTTTGCTGAGGATGCTTCTGGGCGCTGGGGCACGGTGGAGAAGGGCCCAGAAACGTCCCCTCAGGGCCCAGCCCAGGAGGTGTTTTGCTTCTAGATGGGCTGTCCAGGGACAGAAGATGCAGCCCTGGGCACTGGAGGCCTGAGATGGGGAGAGCCTAGGAAACTGCCTGAGTCCAAAGTGTGCAACCTGTCCCAGTTGCCAGCTCAGGCGGTCAGGGTAGGTGGAGCTCTGTGCCCTTGGGCAGTTTCAGAACTGGCTCTCAGGGACAGCCAAGGGCAGAAGGGAACCTCAATGAAAGGGGCCGGGGGTTAGCAGCAAGGTGAGGAGCTTGGAAATTGACTTATAGGAGCAAGACCAGGCCTCAAGGTGGGCTGCCTGCTAAGGGATGGGGACAGCTACAACCTGGCTCGTGTCTCCGGCATTTGGGGGCTGGATGGGGGATGCAGACAGGGCCGTGGTCAGCCCTCTGCTTTGAGCCCTGCTGCCTGGTATCCTGACCTCCTGGGAGGGTGGTGTTGCTGTCCAGAGAGCCAGCTTTTCCAGTTTGACATGCAGCTGTTTGGGCTCGGGCTTCTCTGATGCTCCAACCGCCCGCTCGAGGCGTGAGGACGCAGGGTCCCTCGGATACTTCCAACAGGAAGAACTACCAAATCCCACTAAGGGTGCCCGAAAGAGAGACTCGACGTCGCCTCTGTGGGCTGTTGTGCCACCCTTTCCCGCTCCAGGGAGTCCCCCAGGCTGCACAGCTCCCTGGCCATGTGACCTGGGTCACAGCTGACCTGGCCGTGCCAGCTTGCGTCTCGGAGCGTGAACAACAGCGGTCCCTCCGTTAGGGCTGCCAAAGGGGCCCAGTGTGTCTGGCACTGTGCTGGGCCCCCAGGGTGCTCTCAGTGCCTGGTGCCTGGGATTTGCTCTGGGGAACCTGGGCCTTTCTGGGGGCTTGTTGCCATTCATGTAACTCTCAGGGAGCCCTGGGCAGCCCGGGAGGAGCTGAGAGTCAGAACCTGTGAGCCAGGCTGCTGGGCCAGGTGCATCTGCCCTGGGGGGTGCACTCACCAACCAGGGCGGCCTTTCCTTATCCTGCTGCAGCAGGCTCAGAGTGGGCCATGTCTTCATTCAGCAGACATTTATTAAGTGCTGACTGTTTATATTACCAATGCTGGGATAAGGCAGTGAACAGGGCACATAAGGTTCCTGTCCTCGGGGGCTGGCATTCCAGCTGGAGACAGTGAGACAGTCCTTGGTGCACAAATTAAGAAAGTCATTTCCAACAGCGCAGGCACCATGAGGAATGTGGGCCAGAATCCAGTGGAGGGTGGCTGGGTGCCCGTCTTCTGAGGAGCGGCCTTGGAGCTGAAAGCTAGGTGGGAGGGCACATGGCAAGAGCATTGTAGGACGGACAGCAGGGCAAAGGTGTCCAGGAGGGCAAAGGGTGGAAGCTGCTGGGACTCGTGTGAGCACATGCCAGAAGACGGGGCCGTGGCACAGCCTATCCTCTGAGCCATCTGCAGTTTGCTGTGCTTGCCACTGGGTGCAGGGAGAGCCTCGGGGTATGCCCCGAGGGGTCTCTGAAGGACTTGTTATGGCAAAGGAGAAGGAAGCAGGGAGGGATGGAGTCTGAAGGAGGGTCCAGACTCGGTGGAGCAGGGAGGGGGAAGGCCTTCAGGAGTCTCCAGACCAGGGTATTTGGGGAGGGAGGCCGGTGTGGGCCCATTGGCTTGGAGCAGGACTCCAGGCAGTGTCTGGGGGGCAGGGAATGGGGCCCGCTCTAGGGCAGTAGCTACCAGCATCCCCAAACCCAGGGGGATGCTGTAGGGCTGTAAGGGAGACTGAGGCAGAAGTTAATTAGCCCAGTGGGAATCGATATCATGGGGCACAGGCAGGGAGGTTGCAGTGTGGAGAGCTTATGGGCTCTAGGGGTCCCCAGTTAGCAATTTTGAGCCCAACAGCACAGCTCCCCACAGCCTACCCTGGGAAGGGGTGGGACCGCTGCAGGGTGGGCTTAGTCCTGGACAGGCTGGGCTAAGAGATGGAAGGAGCCGGGGATACAGGTGAGAGAGACAAGGCAGAAGCCAGCATGCGAAATCTAAATTCCTCATGAGGGGATGGCCTCAGGTTTGGGTCTCAGGCTTGAAGCAAGTGGAAGTGATCTAGCTTATCAGTCTGAGCAGAAACCAAACTCCAAATCCCAGTAAAGGAATTGGGGCCCATGAACATTAAAATTCCCAATGGCCTCAGGTGTTGATGGATCCAGGGGCGCAGAGGCCGGCCCTGCGTCGCTTCCCCGCTCTCAACTTCCATTTGCCTCTAGTTGGTTTCTTCCTCTGGAGCCTCTTTCTTTGTCAGTCTGAGAGCATCAGGCTTGCAGTGAGGAGAGGACACCTGTCAGTAGATGGAGCCCAAGTCCAGGGACCGAGTCTCTATTGTATGCGTTTGGCATTTGCTCAAAAGACATGGTAGTTTAGAGGCTCTGGGTGGCTCCGTCAGTTAAGCATCCAACTCTTAATCTTGGCTCAGGTCATGATCTCACGGTTTGTGGGATCCGGCCCCGTGTCAGGCTCTGTGCTGATCGTGTGAAGCCTGCTTGGGATTCTCTCTCTCCCTCCTTCTCTGCCCCTCCCCTGCTCATGTGCACGGTCACACTTACACACACCAGTCTCTCTAAACAAACAAACAAACTTAAAAAAAAAAAAAAAGACATGGTAGTTTGGAGTTTGAACTTTGGAGCCAGACAGCAGGGATAAAGGTCCTGGCTTTGCTACTTTAGGGCTGTGTGACCTTGGGCAGGTCACTTAAACTTTCTGGGTCTCAGTTTCCTCATTTGTGAAATGAGGATAATAATAGCACGTTTACCTTAGAGTGTTTCTGTTATAAGGATGGAGAGAGACAGCAAATGAAAATTTCTTCAAACAGTACCTTGTCTCTGAACTAGTCCCGGTGATCAGGAAGGCAGGGATCTGATTACCTGGACTGGCATGGAAGGAGGGAGAACCACAGGATTCCAATTCCAGGCCCTACAAAACCTCTAAAAGGCAGATCTGCAGACCAAGAGTGGTTGACATACTCCAAGGCAAAAAGAATGGCTGAAAATAGGAGACAAAGTTCGGGTCAGGAAGCAGAAAGGATGTTTCTTTAGCATATAAATGTTTCTTGAGTACCTACTATGTGCCAGCCATCAGTCTGAGTCCCGAGGTTTAGCAGTAAACAAGATAGGAGCAGTCACTGCTCTCCTGAAGCCACATTCTGATGGTGGGGGGGGAGGCGGGCAGAGTGGTGGATGGGCAATGAACGAGATAACAAATAAAATATATTCATAATTTAAAAATATGTTTCATAATATGCTTCATATTAAAATCATTATTCAAGACACATTCAAGATCAATAAAACAAATTCATTCATCAGGCATTTACTGAGGGCTTTTGCTGGGGCTAGGTGCTGGGTATATGAGCTTCACACCCCTCTCCCCCCTCCGTGGTCCTGCTGTTCCATTTGCTTCCGTCTGTCTCATGACACCACCTGTGACACAGGAGGAGTGATCTATCTACAGGTCTGTCTACCTGGCTGGACTGTAAACTCCCTGAGGGGCTTGATACATCTCTACTTAGTATAGTGCCTCACCCATGATAGATGCCCAGTATGGGTTTGTGTGATGGTTAAATGGGTGGGTGGATCAGTGGATGGACGGATGGATGGATGGATGGATGAATGGTTGGGTGAGAGTATAAATGATGGTGGATGGATGGATAGATGGGTAGGTGGATGGGTGGGTAAAGGGTGGAAGTTATGGATAAATTAGTGCATGGGGTAGATGGATAGGTGGGTATAGGGATAGCAGGTAGGAGGACAGATGGAAGGAAGGAAGGAAGGAAGGAAGGAAGGAAGGAAGGAAGGCAGGAAGGAAGGATGGAAAGAAGGAAGGAAGGAAAGAGGGAAGGAAGGAAAGAGGGAAGGAAGGAAGGAAGGAAGGAAGGAAGGAAGGAAGGATGGATGGATGAAGGAACTTGTCCACCTACTCCATTTCCCAACCAAACTCTTCCAACCTATATATTTAGACTTAAGGGACAGCAAGTCCAGAGCATCTTGGTATAAAAGATTTTTATAGTATCTGAATGTGCTTACCCCTTATCAGATGACTTCGGGGTATTTGGATTCTATTCTTGGCTGTTAGATGTCTCCTTTGGGGTTTGGGGCAGGGGGTGTGTTATAGGAAAGGCTGGATTCCAGCTAAAACTTAAATCCCCAGTGCAGTTTGGGCCTGTCAAAGGGTTCAAGTCCTTCCTGGGTGCCCAGGTCGCTGTGCCATAGATAAGGAAACACCATTCGACCATGTGCAGAGTGGTGGGACCAGCACTTCCTTGCTGGGATCAACCACGGTGGCTTTAAAAAAAATTTTTTTTAATGTTTATTATTTTTGAGAGAGAGAGAGAGGGACAGAGAGAGCAAGCAGGGAAGGGGCAGAGAGAGGGAGACACAGAATCGGAAGCAGAGAGCTCTCTCAGCACAGATCCCGATGTGGGGCTCGAACTCACAGACTGCGAGATCATGACCTGAGCCGTAGTCGGCCGCCCAACCGACTGAGCCACCCAGACGCCCCAACCATGGTGGCTTTTTAGGTCACCTCTGCCACATCCTTGGATCATCAGGGAACTGGCAGGCCATTCTGCAGACACTCACTCTGCATGGAAATGCCTGAGACATTTCAGCCAGGCTGACAAGTGGGTCCTCTCAGGGTGCCGGACCCTCCAACCCAAACTAGGGATTCTTTTTTTCAAGTAAGGAAAGTAGGCAAGTCTTTAAAATGTAAAAGAGCCCAATTTTCCAGCTTTTCCCACCCCCAAATGACTTCTTTCCAGGTGTGGGGTATTTTAAGCAGTTGTAAACACCATTTTTGTCAGACTTTTCATTTCTGGTAATGATCGTATTTATACAAATTCTGTCACTGTTCCTTCCTTGATCACAATTCATGGTCTAAGAAAAGATCTTTTCCAAACTCAAGTTTTAGGATATTTTTAGAGCTTCCATTTAGAGGCAGGCACAGTGCTGGGCCCAATGGGGTCGAGATGGGCCTGGCCTCCTCATCATGGCACTGCCATTTCAGTGGGTGGCAGGTAATCTACAAGTAAACAGGACATAATTTCAGGTAGTGCTAAGTGTAATGAAGGAAAACAAGCCAGAGGCAGGTGTAAGAATTATGGGCATTGAGAGGTTCTCTAGGACCCACTGGCTAGGAGTGGATTTCTTGATGAGATGATATTTGATCAAATCTGATGTGAAGAAAGAGAGCAGGACACATGGAAGTCTGGCAAAGGCCCTGGGCAAAGAATGTGCTTTGTGCGTTCAAGGCCCTGCGCCAGGAACAGCCAACAGTAGCATTAGAAACCAGGAAAGGACTCCCCAGGGGGCAGGGGTGGGAAGACAGAAGGAAGGTTCAGGGAGAAAGAACATGATGCAGGAGGATGAAGGGATTATGTTCTCAACTGGAACCAGAGTCCAGAAAGAAGACACATAGGTGAGGGATGCCTGGGTGGCTCAGTTGGTTAAGTGTCCAACTCTTGGTTTCAGCTCAGGTCATGATCTCACACTTTGTGAGTTTGAGCCCCTGTCAAGCTCAGCACTGACAGCACAGAGCCTGCTTGGGATTATCTGTCTCCCTCTCTGTCTGTCTCACCCCACTTGCTCTCTATCTCTCTCTCAAAAAAATTAAATAAATAAAATAAACTTAAAAAAAAAAGAAAAGAAAATACATGGGCCAGCTGTACATGGGTGGATGTAAGAACTCTGTTGCAAGTGAAAGGCCAACTGAAACAGACTTAAACAAAAAGGAGGGGAGTAGCTTAATGTACCAGTTCATGGAACTGAGAATTCAGGACAAGGTCTGGTTTCACTTATGGCTTGATCCAGGTCTCAAGACAGATTTATCAGCACATTGTGTCTGTGTGTCTGTCTCTCTTCCTGTCCTGGCTTACTTACGTCACACTGGCGGCTTCTTAGTCAGATGTCCGCCCTATATATGAGCACCTGCTATGTGCCTCCTGCTGTGCTCGGCTCTAAGAAGAAAAGGATGTGTTAAAGCTGGGCAGTGGGGCCGACTTTTGTGGTTTGAGTTACATGAACACTTCGTGTCCGGCAGACTCAGGTCAAAGTTGGGCCTTGTCACTGCCTCATGCTGGAGCCTGAGGAAAGCACTTAAGCCCCCTCTGAGCCTCAGTTTCTCCCAGTCCTACCCATCAGGGTCACTGGCTGGAGCAGGTTAGATTACATGTCTGTAAGCTCCTGGCCAGGGGACCAGGAGACTGGGGCAGAGTGAATCCTCTATTAACGTGAGCTTCCTTTCCCCCAGGAGAGAGTAAAAAAAGGAGGGGGAACTTGATCCTTTGATATAATGATTCACATTTTAAGAAAGCAGCTCCTTCTTGAAGTTACATGTAAGGACAAAATTGTGATGTTCTTATGTAAGAATACTCATATTCTCCAAACAGATTCTAGTGACCAGAAGTTGTATTGAGGTGTGAACTTCCTCTCCAGAAAGAGTTTACACCTGCAGCCCTGCTTCCTGGCCTGAGATGGGCTCCAGGTGGCTGCTTAAGACCACATGCCTGGTTGATGCAGGAGCGGGGCGGGGGGGGGGGGGGCCTTCCAGAGAAACTATGATTATTCCCCTCTGTGCCACTCAGGATGAGGAGAACAGAGCAATAAACCCTCTCCTATCAGTGCTAACAAGATTTGCTGAGCACCTCTTTTAAATCCCGCTGAATGTGTCAAACTGGGTAAAGAAGTTTACATGCCAGAGTGAGTTATGATGTCAAAGGCCAATGCCCATTATTTCTTCTGAAGGGTGTTCCCAATGGGACTGGGCTCACCTTGGGGCAGGTGCCCTGCAGCACTTCTGTCCTGGAAAGGAACAAAGAGAAATTTGTGCAGAAAAGTGAGCCAGGAAGTTGGCATCTAAGCCAGCATCCTGAAGATGCCTGTTCCCCAGAGGATGGGTCTCCTGGGGGGCCAGAAGTACTTTCTAGCAATTAGGATACAGTGGAAGCAATATGTGGGTCTAATGTCATCTCTGCTGTCCTGTGACCTTAGATAACTTCCTTTCCTCTCTGAGCCTCACTTGCCCCATTTGAGATTCCTCCCAGCAACAGTCTTTATTTTTGGATGTGTCGACCCATGAAATGGGCTGTCTCCCAATATGTAATCATCTCCCTGTTAGTTGAAGAAATCAAGCTGCAGTTGTAGCTGTGATTATATGTTGTACATCCGTAATCAAACATTTGCTGAAGTGGCACAGTGCTGGGCCCTGTGGTGAGTAAGCATAAGGGCTCTTGTCCTCCTGGAGCTGACATTCAAGGCAGAAGACACAGAATAAACAAGTACACAAAGAAACAAGAGAACTAGGTAAAGTGGGGTATGACAGGGTGTGACAAGGGAGGGCAAGGGTCACAAAGGCTTCTCTGAGTTGAGACCTGAAGGATGAGAGGATGCCAGCCCATTAAACAGCTGGGGTGGAACATTCTAGGAGGTAAGTTCTCCTGAAAGGTCCAGGGCTGAAGAAGTGCTTGTTCAGATGAGGTGGGGGGCGGGGGTTGGAATGTGAGGATGTGAACTGTAGATTTTTGCAGATGCCCTTTTTCAGGCTGAGGAAGTATCCTGTTCCTAGCTGATAGAGAGTTTTTGTCGTATACAAATATTGAATTTTGTCAAGATTTGTTTCTGCATCTATAGATACAATCCTTATTTTTCCTTTAGTTTGTAAACATGGTGAATTCTATTGATCAATTTTCAAATGCTGAACCAGCCTTCTTGCTGAATTTTATTCACTAGTATTGTGTTAAGGGTTTTTGTGTCTCGTGTTCATGAGGGATACTGGTCTGTAGTTTTCCTTATGGTCATGCCTTTGTTTGGTTTGGGTATCAGGGCAAATGTGAGCCTCATAAAATGGGGTGGGAAGTGATTCCTCCCTTTATGTTCTAGAAGATTTTGTGTAGAATTGGTGTTATTTCTCCTCTACGTGTTTGATGGAATTAGGATATAGGACTATTCATGCTATCTATTTCTTCCTGAGTGAATTTGGACAGTTCATGTATTTTAAGGAATTCGTCACGTTATCTAAGTAGTGTAGGGTTGTCCCTAGTGTTTCTTAGTTGTAAGTTCTGTGTTTTCTCCTTTTTTTCCCCTCTTGATCAGTGTGTCTGCAGTCTAAATCTAGCCCATGACCCATTGTTAAAGTTAAGGAAAAAAAAAAAAGAAAGAAAAAAGAAGGAAAGGAAAGGAAGGGAAGGGAAGGGAAGGGAAGAGAAAACATAGACAGAACATGTGATAGGGACTATATGTGGCCAGAAAAGCCTAAAATATATACTATCTGCCCTTTATAGAAAAGGTTTGCTGATGCCTGGTCTACAGGTTTCTCAACTTCATTGATTTTTTTTTCCAACTTGGATTCACTGCTTTTGTCTCTTGTTTTTCCATTTTTAAAAAAATTAAAGAATACTTGATATATAATACTGTATTAGTTTCAGACATACAATACAGTGATTCAGCAATTCTACACATCACAAAATGAAGTTTTCCATTCTTGATTCCATCGATTTCTGCTTTTTATTCTTCCTTCTGCTTGCTTTGCATTTAATGTGCTTGATTTGAGACCTTTTCTTATTTTCTCACATAAGCATTTAATGTGATAAATTTCCTTCTAGGCACTGCTTTAGCTCTGTCTCACAAATTGTGATATGTTGTGTTTTCATTTTCATTTAATTCAGAGTATATTTGGGTTTCCTTTGTGATTTCTTCCTCTTTGACCCCTAGGTGATCTGGAAGTGACTGTTTAACTTCTAATTCTTTTAGATTTGTTAAGGTTTGTTTTACGGCTCAGAATATGCTCTTGGTTGGTGATTGATTTACATGCACTTCTATCTATCTATCTATCTATCTATCCCTCTATCTCTCCACTTAGTATTCACCTGCCCACTTAGCCTTTATGTCCGTGCAGTCATCTATCCATTGATTCACCTGTTCATTGATCACCCATTTATATAAATGTTTACTGAGGAATACATAAATATTTATAAAGGAGTGTATTCCTTTAGCATTTAAATACTTATTGAGCACCTGCTGTGTGCCAGCCATCACTCTAGGTTCTAAGACACAGCAGTGAACAGGACAGAAGCAGTCCCTGTTCTCATGAAAGCTGCACTCTGGGGAGAGATGGACAATAAACATGTCATGAAATAAAATATATTCATAATTTAAAAATGTTTCATAATATGCTTCATATTAAAATCATTATTCAAGACATTCAAAATCAATAAAACAAATTCATTCATCAGGCATTTACTGAGGGCTTTTGCTGGGGCTAGGTGCTGGGTATATGGGCCTCACGCCCCTCCCCCTCTGTGGTCGTGCTGTTCCATTTGCTTCCATCTGTCTCATGACACCACCCGTGATGCAGGAGGGGTGATCTGTCTACAGATCTGTCTACCTGGCTGGACTGTAAGCTCCCTGAGGGGCTTGATGCATCTCTGCTTAGTATAGTGCCTCACCCATGATAGATGCCCAGTATGGGTTTGTGCGATGGATGTAGGGAGGGAGTGGTTGGTGGATATTCTGGTGCTGTTGGGCGGAGTGTTCTGTCAATATCGATAGGTCAAGTTAGTTGATAGTTTCCAGGTATTTCTACACCATTACTGATTTTCTCCCTGCTTGCTCTATCAATTACTGAAAGGATTATTGACATTTAACGATTGTGGATTTATCTATTTCTCCTTTCAGTCCTGTGAGTTTTGGCTTACTATGCTTTGAAGCTTAGGTAGGTGAGCATCCATTGGGCACTGTCTTCTTGGAAAATTGTCCCTTTAGTTACTGTGTATGTGTATGTGTAATGATATTTTCGTGGAATATAGATCCTGGGTTCACAGTTTTGTCACTCCACTGTCCATCTGGATGGCATGATTTTCTTTTTTTTTCTGCTTTTTATTTATTTTTTTTTCAGTTTTGAAATTTTTTTATTTTCTGCCATTTTAATTAATTTATTTTTTTAAATTTATATCCAAGTTACTTAGCATATAGTGCAACAATGATTTCAGGAGTAGATTCCTTAATGCCCCTTACCCATTTAGCTCATCCCCCCTCCCACAACCCCTCCAGTAACCCTCTGTTTGTTCCCCATATGTAAGAGTCTCTGTTTTCTCCCCCTCCCTGTTTTTGTATTGTTTTGGCTTCCCTTCCCTTATGTTCGTCTGTTTTGTATCTGAAAGTCCTCATATGAATGAAGTCATAGGAATTTCTCCTTCTCTGACTAATTTCACTTAGCATAATACTCTCCAGTTCCATCCACGTAGTTGCAAATGGCAAGATTTCATTCTTTTTGATTGCCGAGTGATACTCCATTGTATTTATATACCACATCTTCTTTATCCATTCATCCATCAATGGACATTTGGGCTCTTTCCATACTTTGGCTATTGTGATAGTGCTGCTATAAACATGGGGGTGCATGTGTCCCTTCAAAACAGCACACCTGTATCCCATGGATAAATGCCTAGTAGTGCAGTTGCTGGGTTGTAGGGTAGTTCTATTTTTAGTTTTTTGAGGAACCTCCATACTGTTTTCCAGAGTGGCTGCACCAGCTTGCCTTCCCACCAACAATGCAAAAGATATCCTCTTTCTCCGCATCCTCGCCAACATCTGTTGTTGCCTGAGTTGTTAACATTAGCCATTCTGACAGATGTGAGGTGTTCTCTCATTGTGGTTTTGATTTGTATTTCCCTGATGATGAGTGATGTTGAGCATTTTTCCATGTGTCAGTTGGCCATCTAGATGTCTTCTTTGGAAAACTGTCTATTCATGTCTTTTGCCCATTTCTTCACTGGATTGTTTGGTTTTTGGGTGTTGAGTTGGATAAGTTCTTTATAGGTTTTGGATACTAACCCTTTATCTGATACGTCATTTGCAAATATCTTCTCCCATTCTGTTGGTTGCCTTTAAGTCTTGCTGATTGTTTCCTTCACTGTGCAGAAGATTTTCCTTTTAATGAGGTCCCAG
Organism: Panthera uncia; assembly: GCF_023721935.1. NCBI lineage: Eukaryota > Metazoa > Chordata > Mammalia > Carnivora > Felidae > Panthera > Panthera uncia. Next base: position 54,282,148 of record NC_064816.1, read on the forward strand.
TAGTTCATTTTTGCTTTTTGTTTCCTTGCCTCCGGAGACGTGCTGAGTAAGAAGTTGCTGTGGCCAAGATCAAAGGGATTTTGCCTGCTTGCTCCTCTAGGATTTTGATGGCTTCCTGTATTATGTTTAGGTCTTTCATCTATTTTGAGTTTAGTTTTGTGTATGCTGTAAGAAAGTGGTCCAGGTTCATTTTTCTGCATGTCGCTGTCCAGTTTTCCCAGCACCACTTGCTGAAGGGACCATCTTTATTCCATTGGATATTCTTTCCTGCTTTGTCAAAGATTAGTTGGCCATACATTTGTGGCTCCATTTCTGGGTTCTCTATTGTGTTCCATTGATCTGAGTGTCTGTTTTTGTGCCAGTACCATACTGTCTTGATGATTACAGCTTTGTAGTACAGTTTGAAATCCGGGATTGTGATGCCTCCTGCTTTGGTTTTCTTTTTCAAGATTGCTTTGGCTCTTCGGGGTCTTTTGTGGTTCCATACAAATTTTAGAGTTGTTTGTTCTAGCTCTAGGAAGAATGCTGGTGTTATTTTGGTAGGGATTCACATTGACTATGTAGATTGATTTGGATAGTATTGACATTTTAACAATATTTGTTCTTCCTATCCAGGACCATGGAATATTTTTCCATTTTTTTTTTTTGTGTCTTCTTCAAATTTTTTCCTATAGTTTTCAGTGTATAGATTTTTCACCTCTTTGGTTAGATTTATTCTTAGGTATTTTATGGTTTTTGGTGCAGTTGTAAAATGGGATCGATTCCTTGATTTCTCTTTCTGTTGCTTCATTGTTGGTGTATAGGAATGCAACTGATTTCTGTGCATTCATTTTATATCCTGTGACTTTGCTGAACTCATGGGTCAGTTCTAGCAGTTTTTTGATGGAATCTTTTGGGTTTTCCATATAGAGTATCATGTCATCTGCAAAGAGTGAAAGTTTGACCTCCTCCTGGCTGATTTGGATACCTTTTATTTCTTTGTGTGGTCTGATTGCTGAGGCTAAGACTTCCAATACTATGTTGAATAACAATGGCGAGAGTGGACATCCTTGCCGTGTTCTTGACCTTAGGGGGAAAGCTCTCAGTTTTTCCCCATTGAGGATGATATTAGCATTGGGTCTGTCATATATGGCTTTTATGATGTCGAGAGGTGATCCTTCTATCCCTACTTTCTTGAGGGTTTTTATCAAGAAAAGATGCTGTCAAATGCTTTCTCTACATCTATTGAGAGGATCATGTGGTTCTTGTCCTTTCACTTATTGATGTGATGAATCCTATTTATTGTTTGCAGATATTGAACCAGGCCTACATCCCAGGTATAAATCCCACTTGGTCGTGGCGAATAATTTTTTTAATGTATTGTTGGGTCCTGTTGGCTAATACCTTGTTGAGGACTTTTGCATCCATGTTCAGCAGGGAAATTGGTCTATAGTTCTCCTTTTTAGTGGGGTCTCCGTCTGGTTTTGGAATCCAGGTAATGCTGGCTTCCTAGAAAGAGTTTGGAAGTTTTTCTTCCACTCCTATTTTTTGGAACAGCTTCAAGAGAATAGGTGCTAACTCTTCCTTAAATGTTTGGTAGAATTCCCCTGGAAAGCCATCTGGCCCTGGACTCTTGTTTTGGGGGAGATTTTTGATTACTAATTAGATTTCTTTACTGGTTATGGGTCTATTCAAATTTTCTATTTCTTCCTGTTTCAGATTTGGTATTTATATGTTTCTGGGAATTTGTCCGTTTCTTCGAGAGTGCCCATTTTATTGGTGTATAATTGTTCATAATAATCTCTTATTGTTTTTATTTCTGCTGTGTTGGTTGTGATCTCTCCTGTTTCATTCCTGATTTTATTTATTTGGGTCCTTTCCTTTTTCTTTTTGGTCAGACTGGCTAGTGGTTTATCAATTGTGTTAATGCTTTCAAAGAACCAGCTTCTGGTTTCATTGATCTGTTCTACTGGGTTTGGTTTTTTGTTTGTTTGTTTGTTTTGTTTTGTTTTTTGGTTTCGATAGCATTGATTTCTGCTCTAATCTTTATTATTTCCTGTCTTCTGGTGTTGGGTTTTCCTTGCTGTCCTTTTTCCAGCTCTTCAAGGTGTAAGGTTAGGTTGTGTATCTGAGACCTTTCCTCCTTCTGTCAGAAGGCCTGGATTGCTATATCCTTCCCTCTTATGACCACCTTTGCTGTGTCCCAGAGGTTTTGGGCTGTGGTGTTATCATTTTCATTGGCTTCCATGTACTCTTAAATTTCCTCTTCAGCTTCTTGGTTGGCCCATTCATTCTTTAGTAGGATGTTCTTTAGTCTCCAAGTATTTGTTATCTTTCCACATTTTTTCTTGTGGTTGATTTTGAGTTTCCCAGCATTGTGGTCTGAAGCTATCCATGTTATGATCTTGATCTTTTTGTGTTTGTTGAGGACTGATTTGTGTCCCAGTATGTGATCTATTCTGGAGCACGTTCTATGTGCACTGGAGAAGAATGTATATTCCATTGCTTTAGGATTTAAATTTTTTTAATGTTTCTTTATTTTTGAGACAGAGAGAGACAGAGCATGAATGCGGGAGGATTAGAGAGAGAGGGAGACACAGAATCTGAAGCAGACTCCAGGCTTGAGCTGTCAGCACGGAGCCTGACGTGGAGCTCGAACTCACGGATCATGAGATCATGACCTGAGCTGAAGTTGGACGCATAACCGACTGAGCCACCCAGGCACCCCATGTTGCTTTAGGATTTAATTTTCTGAATATATCTGTTAAGTCCATCTGGTCCAGTGTGTCATTCAAAGCCATTGTTAACTTCTTGATTTTCTGTTTAGATGATCTGTCCATTGTTGTAAGTGGGGTGTTGAAGTCCCCTACTATGACGTATTATTATCAATGAGTTTCTTTATGTTTGTGATTAATTGACTTATATATTTGGGTCCTCCTACATTTGGAGCATAAATGTTTACAATTGTTGGGTCTTCTTGGTGGATAGACCCCTTAATTATAATGCCCTTCTTCACCTCTTGTTACAGTCTTTATTTTAAAGTCTAGATGGTCTGATACAAATATGGGTATCCAACTTTCTTTTGTCAGCCATTAGCATGATAGATGGTACTCCATCCCCTTACTTTCAATCTGAAGGTGTCTTTAGGTCTAAAGTGGGTCTCCTGTAAACAACATATAGATGGATCTTTTTTTCTTATCCATTCTGTTACCCTATGTCTTTTTATTGGAGCATTTAGTCCATTGACATTTAGAGTGAGTACTGAAAGATATGAATTTATTGCCATTATGTTTCTTGTAGAGTTGGAATTTCTGGTGGTGGTCTCTGTTCCTTTCTAGTCTTTGTTGCTTTGGTCTTGTTTTTTTCAATCTTTTCTCCCTTCAGAGAGCCCCCCCCCCTTAAAATTTGTTGTAGGGCTTGTTTAGTGTTCACAGTCTCCTTTAATTTTTGTTTGTCTGAGAAACTTTTAATCTCTCCTTCTATTTTGAATGACAGCCTTGCTGGATAAAGAATTCTTGGCTGCATATTTTTCCAATTCAGCACATTGAATATATTCTGCCACTCCTTTCTGGCCTGCCAGGTTTCTGTGGATAGGTCTGTTGCAAACCTGATCTGTCTTTTCTTGTAGGTTAAGGACTTTTTTTCCCCTTGCTGTTTTCCTGATTCTTTCCTTGCCTGACTATTTTGTGAATTTGACTATGAGATGCTTTGTTGATGGTTGGTTTTTGTTTAATCTAATCGGATCCTCTGTGCTTCCTGGATTTTGATGTCTGTGTCTTCCCCAGGTTAGAGAACTTTTTTGCTATGATTTGCTCACTTAACCCTTCTACCGTCTTTTCTCTCTCTTCATCTTCTGGGACTCCTATGATTCTGATGTTGTTCCTTTTTAATGAGTCATTTATTTCTCTAATTCTTAAATTGTGCTCTTTTGCCTTAGTCTCCCTCTTTTTTTCTGCTTCATTATTCTCCATAAGTTTGTCCTCCATACCATCCATCCTTGCTGCCATAGCATCCATTTGAGATTGCAGCTCAATTATAGCATTTTTTATTTCATCCTGACTAGATTTAACTTCTGTTGTCTGTGCAGAAAGGGGTTCTAATGTATTTTCGACTCCAGGTAGTATTCTTATTATCGTGATTCTAAATTCTGGTTCAGACATCTTGGTTGGGTCTGTGTTAGTTAAGTCCCTGGCTGTAGTTTCTTCCTGCTCTTTCTTTTGGGGTGAATTCCTTCATTTTGTCATTTTCAAGGAAGAAGAGGAATTAATCAGGTAAAAGAATTTTAAATTAAAAATTAAAAACAACACACACACAAAAAAAAGTCAAATAAATGATGCTATATCCTAGGTGTATTTTGGTCTGGGTGTTGAAAGGAGCTTGAGAGATTAGAGAAAAAAGGGGAAAAAAAAGAAAAGAAAAAAAAAGGAAAACGTTGAAAATTTTAAAAAATGAATACAATGAAATTAAATGATGGAAGTAAAATAGAATATGAAAAATTTACCAAAAAAGTAAAAAGTATAGTAGGACAATTTAAAGAAAAATATGTTTCATAAAAATTGAAAATAAAAAATTTTTTTTCTGTTTCTGTATTCATGAAAAAGAAAAGAAATGAAAAAGAAAAAAATAAAATTGAATAGATGGACCAACAAACAGCCTGAAATACGGTTGAAATTACATTGTTTTTCTCTAGAAGTCAAACTCTGAATCACTTTATAGTCCGTAAACTAAGCAGGCCGAGAGACTTGTGGTGTTCCTGAAGGGCAAGGTTGGTCCAGTTGGCCAGGGCTTAATGTAATGGCTCCATTCTTCACTAGATGGCACTGCTTAGTTACTGGGGTGGATTGGTGTGGCGCTCGTAGGTGTGTATGCACATGCTCTGGAGGGGTAAATATGGCGTCCCTGGCTACCCAGTCTCTATTATCCGAACTCTGCTCTCCTTGACCAGCAGTCGCACACCCGTCCTTTGTCTCCGGCTTCCATTCACTCCCTGCTTTTACACTGTCCTTGTCCAAGCTGTCAGGTTGCCAGGCGGCCCCTCCCTCCTGAGTTTTATCTCAGATGCGGCTGTGTTTCCCGACCCCTCACTTCTGAGGACTCCTGCTTTGACCCTCTGAGACCTTCTGCGGGATGGTGTCACCGAGCAATGGCCAGGTGCCTGCTGCACCCAGGAACATTTGCAGGACTGTGCTGTTACTGATACCCAGAGACTGCAGCTGGGTGCCAGCCGCCCCAGAAAAAGTTCACACGATCGGATAGCAGCAGCGTTTCAGAGATTATGGAAAATCACAACACACATCTGGCACCAGGCGTCACCCTTGACAACCTTGTTCCAGCACCGACGAATGTGGTTATTCTCCAGGGTCTGCTGACATCTTTGCCTGTGGGGGTGCCACCCTGCCTCTACCAGATGTCCTCCCAGCAGGGGAACCGCCTCTCCCCTGTGGCTTGAAGACCCTCCGGACTTTACTCTGCTCCTGGGGATTTGCCCTTCCCACCAGAGCACAGCCAGGTATTGAGCTGCAGAGTTTCAGACTCTGCGCTCCCCCTGTTTATAGAGTCTTAATGGAATTTAAACTCTCTCCTTTTTCCTTTCTCCCTTTTTAGTCAGTCCCTGTGGCTGTTTCCACTTTTCCACTTTCTCTCCAGCTGCTTTTGGGGGGGGGGTGCTTTTCCTGTATTCTCCCCCTCTCCCCATCTCCATCCTCTCTCCGCAAGCAAAAACAGCTCCCTGCCCTCCGCGGCTTCTCTCTCCCCCATTTCACTTCTCTGTGTCATGTACCTGCTGAGTTCTGTGGTTCAAGTTGTGCAGATTGTTGTGTTAATCCTCAAATCAGTTTTCTAAGTGTGCAGGATGGTTTAGTGTTGATCTGGCTGTATTTCAAGTACCTGAGATGCAAAAAAAAACCTTCCATGCTGTTCTGCCATCTTGGCTCCTCCTGGATTGCATGATTTTCTGATGAGAAACCTGCTGTGACTCTTTCTTAGCGTTGGTCCTCTGTATTTATTGCAGTGTGTTTTTAACTCTGACGGCCTTTAATATGTGTTCTATGTCTTTCTTTATCTTCTGGAAGTTGGAATACGATGTGCCAAGGTGTTTTTGTTTTTGTTTTGTATTTATCTGCCGGTTGCTTTCTGAGCTTCTTGGCTCTGTGGTGTGGTGAACGTTATTCACTGTGGAAGTTTTTCAGCTAATATGTTTCCCAACACTTTAGGTAAATCAGAACTCACGTCCTCTCTGTTTTTGGAGGTGCCTACCTTGTCTTGGATTTTGAGTTTACTGAGTTCCTACTGCCTGGGCTCTCTGATGAGTTGAGGAAAAGTTGTGGATTCAGATATCACCTCGCTTTCCATCATTGTCTTTTTAGGGTGAGAGCTCTTTCTAGCACTCTACATTGTAAGTAGAAGCCAGAAGTTCTGGTTTGTCTTTTCTTAACTTTGTTTTTGTAAAGATGCTTTACTCTATGTCATCTTCCAGAAATTTCTTTCCTTGGCCGTGATGAAATAATGGCTACATCCAGGTTATTGCATGTAGCTATCGTCAGTTTACTTTCACTGCTGCAGAATACGTTGCCGTGGTTTATCGATTTTCCTCCTGATAGGCACTGAGTTGTTTCCATCTCAAAGCTGTTTTGAATGACATCTCTGTCAGCATTTTCGTGTACCCCTCCTGGTGCACTCGAGCATACATTCACATCGAGCATATTCCTGGGAGTGGAATTAGTCATAAGACAGGAGATTTTTCAACTTAAACCCAGCCACCAGTGGTGATAAGAGCCCCTGCCAACCAGATAAGAGCCCCTGTCTGGTCAGACGCCTTATTTTCCCAGTCTAATGGGTCCCAAACAGCATCTTGTGATGTCTTAATGTAAGTGACTCTGATGGCTGGTGGGGGGGGGGGTGGTGGGACATCTCCTCATGTGTTTGCTGACCATTTGTTCTCACCCTGGGATTATGGATCTTCTGTGCTCCACATCAGAAAGCCCAGACCTCTGCCTCAAAGGTCTATCCCCCTGACACCCATGTGGATAACTTACTTACCTCCATTAGATTTTTCTGTAATTGCCAACTTCTGAAAATCATCTTTTGGGGCTCAACCCAAATCCTGAGAATCCTCTCTACTGCACCACCCTGCTTCACTTCATAGTACTTACCAGCATCTGAAAGGACCATTTGTGTATCTGTCTGCCTGTTGACTTTGATGCCCAGGATGCAAATTCCCCAAGGGCAGAGACCAGGTGAGCTGTCTGGCACCAGCATCTGGCACATGGTAGGCACTTGGATATTTGTTGATAGGAAGAAATGAATGAATGCATGCATTCATCAGAGAGAGAGAGAGAGAGAGAAAGAGAGACTGACCAGGAGTCAGGGAGCCTGGGGAATCTCAGATCTCTGGCATCCGATGTCTGCTCCCAGGGCCTCGTGACCCACGTAGAGTGTGTGCGACCATACAGACATTTCGGTGTGGCCAGGGGACGCCCCGCCATCCAAGTGGTGGTGGTTTCCTCCCCCCAGCCCCAGCCCTCAGAGAACACAGGCTGCCACTTGTCACGTGGTAAGGGTTGTGTCTGTCCCTTCTGGCATCAGCTGGCCAGGTTTGTTCAGGAGCGGCTGTGCAGGATGAGGCCCCTGCCTTCTCCGGATGGGAGGCCCTGTGGCCAACAGCATGGCCAGTTGTGTGGTTGGTCGTGAGGACTGCAGAGTGACCAACAACATGACCGGCAGTGTGGTTGGCCGTGCACACCGACAGCTGCTCGACCAGCAGCAGGACCGGCAGGGGACTCGCATGGCACACGCAGGGCGGGCGCCACCTGGTTGGGCATCTTTCTCTGTTCAAAGGTTGTCGGCAAGATGCCTCTGTCACCTCACCCAGGGGCCACAGGAATAGACTCAGAATAGAGACCCGACAGCTTCCTGAGGTGGGGCAGGAGTATGTGGGGGTGAGGGGCCCACATGGGTGTATTCTGCAGTCCTAACCGCCTGGCTTGCTTCTGGCATTTCAGGGTTAATGTCCTCAGAGGAGACAAAGCTGTTTATGTCCCGAGCCCTCAGGTTCATGGGAGGAAGGGCCCCACTTCTGGTGTTATTCCTGGCCCTGCTCTGCACAGTTCCTGGCCTATCTCATCTCTGCCATTATGAATTCTTGGGGGGACTTCTGTTTTTCCCTCTGATCAGCACCAAGCTAGAGACAGAAAAGCCAGCTTCCTCGCTGCTGGCTTGCTTTGCACCCCTGCAGGTATAGCACTCAGGGTCTCAGCTGAGCGAGCCCTCCTATTCCAGCGCCCTCCTTGGTGGGAGCCATACTTTCAATCCTGTTGCTTTTAACAACGTTATTGAGATATGATTCACAAACCATAAAATTCATCCATTTAAAGTGTACAATTTGGGGTCTCCTGGGTGGCTCAGTCAGTTAAGCATCCGACTCTTGACCTCGGCTCAGGTCATGATCTCACAGTTTGTGGGATCTATCCCCACGGGGGGCTCTGTGCTGACAGCACGGAGCCTGCTTGGGACTCTCTCTCTCCCCCTCTCTCTGCCCCTCCTCTGCTCATGCTTGTGCTCTCTCTCAAAATAAATAAACTGAAAAAAAGTGTACAATTTCGTGGTTTTCCATGTATTTGCAGAGTTGTGCAGCCATCCCCCACTACCTAATTCCAGAATGTTTTCATCACCCCCAAAAGAAACTCCATACCCATTAATTAGCATTCACTCTCCATTCCACCTTTCCCCAGATCCTGGAAACCCCTAATCTACATTTTGTGTCTGTAGATTTGCCTGTTCTGAGTGTGCAATTAAAAAAAAATGTTTTTAATGCTTATTCATTTTTTGAGAGAAGGAGAGAGACAGAGCGTGAGTGGGGGAGGGGCAGAGAGAGAGGGAGACACAGAATCCAAAGGAGGTTCCAGGCTCTGAGCTGTCAGCACAGAGCCTGACATGGGGCTCGAACCCATAGGCCGTGAGATCATGACCTGAGCCAAAGTCGGATGCTTAACTGACTGAGCCACCCGGCGCTCTGCTGAGTGTGCAGTTTAAATGGAATCCTACAATATGTGGTCCTTTATGTCTGGCTACTTTCCTTTTTATGGCCAAATAATATTCCATTGTGTGGATGGACCATATTTTCTTTATCTATTCATCAGTTGATTTGGTTTTGTTTCAACTATGTCCTTAATTTGGAGATAACTCAATGATGCATTTAAAAATAAATGTATATAGTTTCACTGTTTCAGGCAGGGCGATGGCCCTGGGTTTTTGGGTCTGTCTGCTTTGCTTTGATGTAGTTCTCCTCTTGCTTCCTGGTACTTCAGGACATCAGAGGGTCCCACACAGCTCCGCTGGGAGGTGCACCCTGCCCCGCAGGCCCCATCCTGGGGCCTGGTGCTTGTTTGGGGCTTGCTTCAGGAATGAGAACTTGAAAGCTGTATTTAGCATATTTCTTTCCTGCTGCTTTGCAGGCTGATCAGAGAGCCCATTAAAGGTTTTCAGCTGCCCTAGTTGATCTCACAAAATGGCAGTGAGTGGAGGGGGCTGGGGCTCAGGCTGGGGCTGGAGGTGGGTGCAAGAAAGGGGCTCCCGTAGGGATCTGGAGTGTCAGAGGGGAAGGGGCTGTATTTTGTCTATTGCTCCATTGCAAATTACCTAAACCAAGAGGCTTAGAACCTTAATATTTACTATGTTCCCAGTGTCTGGGGTGGCTCGGGTGAGAGTCCACCCAGACCACAGTTCAGTCGATGGCTGGGGCTGCATCATCTGAACGCTCGCCTAGGGCTGGAGGACCCACCTCTAAGCTGGCTCACCCATGTGGTGTGGGCAGGCCTCGGTCCTCCCCATGCTGGCCTCTCCAGAGGCTGCCTAAGGGTCCTCACAGGGCGTCTGGCTTTCCCCGAGTGAGCAAGGAGGGACAGCAACGTCTGTCACACTGGGAACCACCCGCCATCACTTTTCTGCCACATTCTATTCATTCGAAAAAAGTCACTGAGTCCAGCCTATGTGGAGGGCGGATTCAGAGCTGCCTTTTGAACAAGGGAGTATCAAACATTTTGTGGGCGTGTTTTAAAACCACCCCAGGGTCTCAGACCGCTTATTGGCTAATCTCCATGTTTGGCAGCTAGAGGAAGGGACTTGCGCAAGGTCACATGGAGAGTGAGGGCAGAGGTGGACTAGAGCCTAGCAATCAAACCCCTTGGCCCATAGCACGCGGTAACGATTCTAATAATAGCTAATTGGACATCTGCTGTATTCCAGACAGTTGGTACATATTAACTCATTTAATTTCTGTAATAACCCAGAGAGAGGGTACATTTTCCAGATGAGGAAATGGAAGCACAGAGAGGTTAAGTACCTTGCCCAAAGTCACACAGCTGGTAAGTGGCAGAGCCAGGATTCTGGCCAGCTCTTGGGGCCTCGCAGGTGGTTGGGGAGAATGTGTCACATGCAGGCAGACTGAGACCACCCTGGGGTCCGTGTAGTGAGAGGGGGAGGTCAGGGAATGCCTCACTGAGAAGGGGAAATTTGAGCAAAGACTTGAAAGACAGACGTGAGGGAACTGTGTGGTCATTGGGAAGAGCGTCCTAGGAGGAGGGACAAGAATAAGGGCAGATGGGGAGGCCAGCCAGCTGGAGTGGGTGGGTGGCCAGCAGGCAGGAAATGAGGTCGGCCCCATCATTAAGGCCTGGGAGGTCCTGGCTTTGCCTCAGGGTTGGCCATGGCAGGAGTGGAGACGAGGGATATAGCCCGATGTGGTCTGAGCAGGGTCCGTCTGGCAGCATGCGGGGAACAGACTCCGCGGTGAGGGCAGAGCAGGGGGCCGCAACCTTGACTGGCGGTGGTTTGGCCTGGAGCCCTGGGCGGAGAGGTGGCGAAGGAGCACGTTCTGGGCAATTCTAAGGGTGGAGCCCCCAGGCCTGGCGGTGGATGAGATGAGGGTGCGCGAGACGAGGAGGGACACAGACTGACCCAGGTGTTTGGCCTGAGCCCCTGGAGAGGTGGATGGGCCCCGGCTGACATGGGAAAGCCTAGGGGGAGGCTGCGGGTCCAGCCGCAGCTGAGTGTTTGCCATGTCCGTCAGACATCCACGGGGACATGCCGGGGCCAGTTGGATATGCCGGTCCCCGCCGGGGGAGAGCTTGGGGCTGACCGTGTATGGTTGGTTTTCAGCCCACGTTGATTCTCTCTGGAGGTTGAAACCCTCTTGTTGAAATAGGAGGCAGGACCTTCCTGGCGTTGGGCAGGGGCGAGGCGTCTGCTGCTGACAGCGTAAGACTTCTGAGATTGTCCTCAGAGACCTCAGGAGTGCCTCAAGGGCTGGCTCCAGCCCACAGGATGACCCGCAAGCCCCCTCATTCCAGGAGCTTTTCCCTCCTCTGCCAGCAGGAGGCCCCTCCTGGGCGGCTGGGCCAGGCGGCTCTGGGTCTGGTCCCCAGGGCCTGACACACAGGGACTGATGTGGGGGCCCTTGCGGCACCAGGGCCGGGAGGAGGGGCTACAGGTGCCTGTAGGCCGGGAGGGTCGGAGGCACCCTGGGGCCTGCCTCTGTCCAGGGGCCGGGTCTCTTAAGTGAGTGTCAGCAGCTCAGCCATGCCAGTGGGAGGGGACCCTGAGCCAAGGTGTCTGCCCCTCTTCCTCATACACAGCGTGGCTAAGGCACATTAAAAATTCCTGACAAGGTGCCCCGTCAAAGAGAGTATTGGATTTTGTTTCAAGGTGACTGACCTAGCCAGAGCGGTTACGGAAGTTGAATCCTAAAGTCCTGGGAAGGTTCCCCAATTTTGTCAACAGTAGATAATTCCTTCCAGACTCTTCTTAGGGGAAAAAATCAAAATGCCAGCCATTGGGTTAAAACTGGCCTTTCAAGGAAATCATTGGAGAGTGGGGTTTTTGTTGTTGTTGTTGTTTGGGTTTTTTGCCCTTCTTCCTGAAAATGCATGCGAGGCTTCCTCCAAGGGCCGCCTCTGCCTGCTGTGCAGTGGGAAGATCACAGAGAGTCTTTGGGGTCAGAGAGAACCTGAGAGAGGGGCATTTATCACTCACTCCCAGGTCTCAGATGGGCAGACTGAGGCCCGGCATGCTGAGGAATTCCCCAGAGACACAGAGCACACTGTCCTGCCTGTCCACTGGCCCCAGAGCAGACCATGGAGCATGGAGCATGGAGCCAGTGCCACTGCATACCTGCGGTGACCCAGGCAGGCCACTGTGCCTCTGTGCAAAGGGGACAGTGGCAGTCCCCGCCCTGCAGAGTTACTGTCCTCTGTGTGAGGACAGAATGCCGTGATAGAGACACATTCCTCAGAACTTGCCAGGCCCCTTACCTGCCCTCCTGGAGGGCTTGTCATCCTGCTGGTCGTTATTTTCATCCCCATCGTGTCTGCTTTGTACACCACTACCAGATGGCTCATGTGCTTTCTCTGGAACCGCAAATTTCTATCCTGTTTACTCCTCTGCTCAAGATCCTGCTGTAGTTCCCTATTGCCCATTCTTTTTCAGTGCTCTAAGTCACACCATTGCTATTCTCACCCCTCTCCTTCACTCAACAACGGTTTGGGGAAGACAGGCCTCCTGTGCAAGGCCCTGCACCAGCCCCTCCTGGTGGCGGTTGCAATCGCTCCCCAGCTGTCGCCCTCCCCGACCCACCTTGGCAGGCTGGAGGCTGAGACCTTTGCTGGCCTTGGAGGACCCAGCCAAGGAAGGAGGGAAGAAGAAAGTGTCAGTTTCCCTGCCCCCCCCCCCAAATGTAATTTGGATAGCAGGGTTGTGTCCTACCCGCCGATGGCCTGTGTGTGAGCAAATGTAGACAATGTCCTGGCCTACAGACATCCGGGCTGGGGCCTGCATATCCCACCCTGGGTTCTGGAGGGGTGAAGACATGTTTTGGGCTCTCTCCAGTAGCTGGTTGCCCTCGGGTCTCTTCTCAGAAACCCCTCCCTGATCCTTCGGCCTGGGATGCTCGACCCCACCGTTGCCCCCTTCAGGAGCCTCCCACACGCAGAACCCTGAGCAGGTGGCTCTCTGCTGAGCTTTGTTGGAATGTCTCCTGTGAAATGATGCACCTGCAAGCGGGAACATGTGTGACGTGGGCTTATTTTCCCCACGGACCGCAGTCCATGCTCCTTCGACTGGCCCTAGCCAGCGAGGAGGAGCTTCTGCCCTTTGTTTAACAGGAACAGCCAGATCTTAGCATCCTGGCACCCCCTGGGGGCCGAGACCCCTCATCTGTTCTGCACGCCCTGTGCACCCACACTGACTCTTGCGTCCCTTCCAGGGACAGGGAGCTCTGTTTTTCAGGCACAACCATTCTATCTTGAGATACCTGTAGGTGTTTTGACAGTTTTTGTGAGCCACAATTTCTGTTTCCCCTGGTGCTGACGTTGCTGCCCTTGGGGGCCCTGACTCTACCTACTCCCCAGCCCCGGGACCGCGCCCCTGGGCACTCCTCACTGGCTGGGGCTCTCCACTGGGCACACTCTGGTCTCCCGCTCCCTCCCAGCATCACCATCTGAGACCTGACCAGTCTCATTGCTCGGGCAGGTGAGATAGTTTGGGCTGAGCTCATTTTGGTGGCTGAGAAAATGTCTTAGGGAAACAGAGCCTCCAGAACCTCATTGACAAGAACCTGTCCCTGGTGCTTTACTTGATGACTACCCAGCAGGGGGTTTCGGGTGGAGAAGCCCCTGGATGCCCCGGAGGCCTGGTATGAGAGGATTAAATCAGCACCGTTGAAAATATAGCACTTGCTCAAGGTCTGATAGAGCCTGTTTGGATATGTCATTCTCATTCTAAATCCATCCTCCTTTCTGAAAAATCATCTTGTCCAAAAGAGTTTCTAATTCTCACCCGAGAGACCACAGAAGTGTTTAAAGCGGGCAGGCGGCTTCGACTGGACCGTTTCTAAGGTTCCAGCTCTCTGCCTTCTGCCTGACCCAGGCCGCATGGATTGTTCTCGCCCACAGGTACCTTTTACAGTTGGCCATTTACAGAAGGAAACCTCTGGGCTCCTTACTGCTGGCCCGAGTGCCGGCTGCCTCCACAGTGGCTTCCGGGCACCACACGTCTGTCTGCAGCCCCTATGGCGGTGGGAAATGGAACAGCCCTTCTCTGCTGGTGGCGTCCCGATTCACAGTGCTCAGGGTGCCCTCTCCTCTCACGGGGAGAGGGAAACTCCTTGGAGATTTTTTAAGTTTTTTTTTTTTAAGTTTATTTATTTTGAGAGACAGAGCACAAGCAGGGGAGGGGCTGAGAGAGGGAGAGACAGAATCCCAAGCAGACTCTGCACCATCAGCACAGAGCCCGACGCGGGGCTTGAACTCACGAACTGTGAGATCATGACCTGAGCCGAGATCAAGAGTCGGACACTTAACCGACCGTGCCACCGAGGCGCCCCTTTGGAGATTCTTAAAAAGGGCAGTAGATGCCAACTGGACTCATTAAACCACTCGCCATGATGTGAGGGGAGGGAACAGGGCGGCCATTCACGCATTCACCTGCTTCTTCGTTCAGAAACATTTTACCACTTGCCTTGTGGGAAACCCAGGAACAGAGAGCTGTTTATTTTTTGTTTATAGCTGTCGTATTCCCAAAACACCTTTGCTCATTCCTTCCATGGTTTCTCATATCTCCATTTTGCAGGTGGGTAGCTCGAGGCCCAGAGTGAGTAGGATTTGCCTTAGTGGCACACAGCAGGGAGGGGCGGGTGGGCTCTAGGACTCCTGTCCAGAGTCAGGTCTGTGTGTCCACACCCAGCACCCGTGCTGCCTGCGGGGTCCCTGCGGAGTGAGAACCAGGCCTAGCCAAGGGGCCCCCAGCAGACGTGAAGCAATGCTCCTACCTCAGTTTCCCTGAGCCGTAGTGAGTAGCACTGCCCATTGAGGTGTTGGCTTCTACTTTTCAGGTGTCTGCTATTATTAGGAACTCTGAACTCTGGCTCTGAACTCCAACAGATGCCCATAGTCCTTCCTGGTTCCCGCTTGCCTTCCGCTGGCGTTCCTCCTGGTGGCCCTGCCTCCTGCCCTGCCACTTTCCACCCTCCGCAGTGCCTCTCACGGTCCAGGCTTGCTCTGCCATATCCCCACCCTTCCCGTGCTTCCTCAGGAACCAGGCCTGTTGAGCCACCAGCATCCCTTCGCCCCGTTGCTTCACGAATGGTGTCCCCTCAGCCTGGCACAGCCTTCCTCCTATGGGAACACATTATTCATGGAACACTGCCCCCTGAACACGTTTGCCCCACGTCTGCTGGGCACCAGTGCTACAGGGGCAAGCACCGGGATTTACCCAGGGGCCCCAGGGCCTCATTGCTAAGTAAGCTGGGAGCCGGAGGGGTAACAAGCATTATTTAGGCCAAGCAAGGGGTAACAGTCATGGAGGAACCACCTGTGCAAAGGCCCTGAGGTGGTCAGCGTGAGGCACTCTCATCCGTCCCTCTGAATTCGAGATGAGGACAGTGGCCATCCTACCAAACCCTGCCCTTTCCTACCCCAACATCCTTCCTGGGCTGCCTTTATAGTTGAGGACCTGGAGTCTGTATCCTGCTCTGTCACTGCTTATAGCTGCATGACCTGGGGCAGTGGCTTCCCCTCATGATGCCTCAGTTCCCTTCTCTGTGAAATGGGAGAGAGGCTGTGAGAGTAGTAGGCTTTGGGAAAGTCTAGATGAGTATGTATAACGTACCCCAAATGGTACTGTGCTCCGTAATCAATGTGCACTGCTATTTTCTATCATTATGATCATTACCACCCATTTTGTTCGAAGCCGATAAGACTTTTGGAGGCAATTCGGGCCAGTGGATAGGGTCACAGACTTTGCCATTAAATTCGGGAGTCAAGTGTCAGCTCCTCCACACGCCTGCTGTGTGACCTTGGGGGAGTCACTCAACCTCTCTGAGCTGCACTTCCCTCCTCCATAGCATGGGGAGGATGATTCTAAGAGAGCCTCCCAATATGCACTGCACACATTGGCATATGCACAGATCAGGTACCTGAAACCGCTCTCCTTGGTTAGGCCAGGGGAGTGCAGTAGACAGGGATGGAAGGGAGAGAGTGGGGGCACGGGGGACACTGTGGACGTGCTCTTACACACCTCTGGACGATTCGGTTCGCTCCAACGAGCATGTGTTCCTTTTGCAATTAAAACAAAGAAGCCCCAGAGAGCAGAAAAGTTAAATGAAGTCAAGGCACCGCCTGTCTCCTGGGACATCACGAGGTTTAAATGAGTCAGTACGTGTATAATGATTGGAATGGGGCCTGGTTTGTGGTACAAGCTGAGTGAATGTTAGTTGTCATAATAAGAGTAATAATAATAATATAAAATAAAATAAAAAGCAATAATTATTATCATTGGAACTATTACTTTTCAAGCAGTTCCACAGCATGATATCATGAACATCAGTCATGTAACTTCAGGAGAAGCCGGGGTCCCCTTTTGTACTGGGAGTGTGGGGTGCTGAGAATCACATTCTAGGGAGGAAGGTGAGAAGCCCTAAGGTGGTTCTGGGCAGGATGCCAGCACCCCCCACCCCCGCCGCCTTTACCCCTGGGCAGCCCCCTCTCTCTGGTCTAGCACTGCCAGCTCTGGGGGCCCCTGAGCACAGGGGTGGGGAGGGCAGGTGTGTCCCTTCAGTCTTAAGACTGGGATGCCCTTGAAAGTCTGAGAAGGCTTGAGGGGCAGGGAGGGG
This sequence comes from Panthera uncia, assembly GCF_023721935.1. Lineage (NCBI taxonomy): Eukaryota > Metazoa > Chordata > Mammalia > Carnivora > Felidae > Panthera > Panthera uncia. The sequence continues at coordinate 54,298,787 of NC_064816.1, forward strand.
ACTTCTGGGCAGAAACCGAGTCTGGGCCAAGCAAGTGTGACTGACATCAGCCCTCGTCCAGCCCTGACAGGTTAGAAGGCATGGGAAAGAGGTCCCTGAGATGGCCCAAGGGATGGGGGTTGTGGACTCCCAGCAACTGGCCCAGGGAGAAGCAGGAAGATTTGGTTTTATTTTTAAAATGATGAAGACGTTAAAAGAGTCCTGTAAGCATTTCACAGAATGGGTCTCTGTAGATGTCATTTACATAACAAGTGTCTAAATCATCAGTAATGGGGAGGAAACTGCAGATAAGGACGGAGCAGAGACGTTCTGGCAGCAGAGGCTTTGAGTAGCTATTTCAAGTCTGTGACAACGCCCTGTGGGTTTGGGGTTCTTGAAAGATGGGGAGAAAGGAGTGGGAAAACAGCCTCGGGTGTGGCTGGGGATTGGGGCTGATCCATGCCTTGTGGGCCTAGAGCGTAGAACTTATATATTTTTGGGTGGCACTTTTTAAGAAAAAGAACCCAGAATTACGTGTCAGATCTAAGAAAGGGTCACACAAGTGAGGGCCCTGCGGCTTCAGCCTCCGTGGCTCCTGAGGAAACCTGCCTCTGGTGATGCGTCAAACCCGGAGTTGTAGTAGGAAGACCTTTGTCCGCAGGTCTGCTGTGCCTCAGTAGCCCGTGTGACCTTGACCCGGCCACCTGTCCCTCTGCTGATCTCAGGAGATGATGCATTTGAAGGCCCTGTTCATGCATAAGAAAGAGAGGGCAGCAACACCAAGGATTTCCTCCTTGGGGAGAGATCAACAGCACGAGGCTTTTTAAAGCCTCCAAATAGGCTGCTGTACCATATTTAAATGCTGTTTTGATTCATGCACCCATTAAGCTACTTTATAGCTGACTGATGCCTTATTTTTATTCTTGTTTCAAAGCTAATTGCGTATCATACAGAGATGCCAACAATGTGGTAAAGCCTCCTATTCGGCCAGAGCAGACCTTCCTCTGTTGACTGTAGGTCCTCCCAGCCCCCTGCCATGACCCGCACTATTGTGGCCTGAACTGTGAGCATGATGTGTGCATGCACGCTCTTAGGGGTTCTCTTTCTGGAGTCCTCTTCCCTCTATAGTTTATGCTGAACACACTGACATGCACGAACATCAGTGCTCAAGCTCGTGTGTTGCTTTGCTGGCTTTGGTCCCAGCTCCCTGTAGTCCACTCCCATCCAAGTCAAAACAGCATCAGGTCCGGTTTTACCCAGCAACTCACGTTGTGTCATCAGGAGTTACCTTCGCCCTCTGCTTTCCATGTTGGCCTCACTGTCTAGTCAGTTTGTTGCGGGTGGTAGCCCCAACAGCTTCCCAAGGGAATAGAGGTTCTTGTTCACAAAAGTTCTGTGGCAAGTCCTGGCATGGGTTTGCTGGGCCCAGGTCACACGTCCAGCCTTCGATCCGTTACTAAAACAAAAGGCATGAAATCCACTGATTGGCCAGATCTAGGTTATGTGCCCACCTTTTGATTCTGTAGAGAGTTAACATCCCCCAAATTATATAGACTAGGAAAAACTGATGGGGCAAGGTCTTCAAAGGAAAAAAGATGTATTATTGGTATAAGATGAGGAAGTAAAGGGCAGGCAGGAAACATAGTCACAGATGTCTACGGTCCCATCCGGGACAGTGGAGCATCCTAGGATCTGAAGGGATAAGTACACCCCACAACTGGTGGAAAACCCAACTCAAAACCCCTAAGAACTGCACGTAACACCAGGTGTCATGGAGCCTGGACTTAAGAACCAAATGGAGACAAGAAGAATTGGAAACAAGCACAGGCTTTCCTGCTGGGGCTGCTGGCCTTGGGGGCTTGGGGATGGATATGGCACAGGTGCCCAGAGGCTGTATCAGTAGGGAACCTGGACACTGATGGCAAACAGCATGAGGATGAGAACCTCTGGAGGGATTCTCCTCGGAGTTTGTTAGAAATAAAGCATCTTTTTTTTTTTTTTGAGAGAGAGAGAGATTGAGTGTGAGCAGGAGAAGGGCAGAGGGAGAGGGAGAGAGAAAAATCTTAAACATGGAGCCTGACGTAGGGCTTGATCTCACAATTGGGAGATTATGACCTGAGCCGAAATCGAGGGCTGGACGCTAACCGACTGACCCACCCAGGCACCCCAGAAACATAGCATCTTGAGCCCCACTCCAGACCTCCTCCATCAGAATTTGAATTTTAATCAGGTGCCCAGTTGATTTATGTGCACTGCTAAAGACTCATCTCTCATCTCTTAGCCCTCACATTCAGGGGTGGTGGGACCTATGTTAGGTCTTTAATTCAGACTTTCTGGAAGACAGTGTGGTCGTGTGTATGAGGGAGCCTTAAAAATATTCATGCTTTTTGATGGAGCTGCTATTTCTACTTCTGAGACTGTTGCTTAGCAAAGTCATAAGAGGCAGGGACAAAGAATATTATGCACAAAGATGTCAATTGCAGTATTATTTATACTCAGAAACTACTATGTATTCACAAATAGGAAAGGGCAAAGTCAAGTATGACACATTGAACATTGACTGCTGTGTTACCATTTGAAATGTTGCTTTAAAAACAATTTTTTGGGGAATAAGCAGGGAATATAGTGATAAACCAGAGAGACGCAGTGCCTGGCCTCATGGAGCTGACATTCTACTGGGCAAGACAGACAGTAAGCAAGTGGACAAATGAGACAATTTCAGACCGTGACCAGTACAACAAAGAAAGAATGGGGTTATGTGGTAGAGAATCCTGGGTGGGTTGGGGAGGACTGTTCAGATGTGGCAAATAGGGAAAGCTTGTCCTAGGAGCTGTCATTTAAAGTGAAATCCAAAAGATGAGAGGGATCCAGAGAAACAAACAGGTAGGAAAAGATCATCCAGGCAGAAGGAATGGGAATTAGCAGGATGCTGGAGGTGGGGAGATTGGCTGTTTGGGAGATGTGTGGCTGGAGCAGGGTGAGCCAGGAGGAAGCTGGATGCTGAGGAAGCTGGAAAAACGAGCAATCCCAGACTCCTCCGGCCTTGTAGGCTGTGGGTAGAGTATGTCTTTTGTTCTTAAAGTGTTATTAACAGCGGATGGAGAAGGAAAATGATATCAGTAAGAAGACAGAATAGGAGGTCCTAGCGTATCTCCCCCCACAGAAACACTGACTTGCCAATCACCTACATACAAAATACCTTTGTGAGAGCTCTGGAGTTCAGTTGAAGGTATCAGCACCCCAGTGGACCACAAAATCCAGCATCAGTCACACTGAAAAGGGTAAAAGGAGCAGTTGCACTTTGCATGCATCATCCCTCCCCCGACCAACAAAACTCAGAGCCAAGAGAGATCCCCGCAGTCCATGACTTCTCTCTCCCTCAGGAGAAAGAACAAGAGAGGGTCCAGCTTCCTGACCTTTGGGGGCAATGCCCAAAAGCCCTGCTTACCTTGGCACATTAGAGCACTGAGGAAATTGGTATGGCTTGGATCATCGGAGAGCAGCTGAGAACAAAGTAAAGGGCAGACGCTTATAGCAACTAGCATGTATATCCCCAAACCACAGCCCCCCACAGATGGGGCTCCACACATCCCCACACGTGGCATGCAGATCTCAGCATCTAGGAAGGATCTCGGCAATAGCCTTGATTCTGCAGGATTGGGAGAAGGTGCACGACTCTGAAACTGTTTCCTCAGGAGGGATGGAGAGAAGTGGAACTTTTACCCATTGTCCTGGCATATTGATGCATTACCCTATGGAAAGGGGGTGGTTAACTCTTGGCACTCAACATGGCTGTGTAGGGTAGGGAGAGGGCACAAAATCCTAAGGCATGCTTTACAGAGGGGAGGGGAGGAAGTGGAACTTGCACCCAGTGCCCTGGCATATTAGGGCAATGCCCTAGGGGAAAGCAATGGGTAACTCTCAGCACCTGGCATGGCTCTGTGGGATTTAGAGAAGGCACACAATCCTAAGATTACCTCCCCAGAATGTAGTGGAAGTGGAGTGGTCCATAGAAAAGGTTTGAGAGATATCCAGAATCTTTAGGCAGGCTGTCTGATGAAGGTCTTTTCTTCCCAAATCCTGTCCATAAATACTGGAAGAGGTGACTACTTCTTTATATATGCAGACACCACCACAGGCTATAAAGATCATGAAGAATCAGGGAAACATAACATCACCAAAGGAACAAAACAAGACTCCATTAACTGACCCCAAAGAAATGGAGATCTATGAATTGCCTTACAAAGAATTATAAATTGTCATTTTAAAAATCTCATTGAACTATGAGAGAGCACAGATAGACAACAAAAGGTAGAAAAACAATCTATGATCAAAATGAGAAGTTCAACAAAGAGAAACCATAAAAAAGAACCAAAACAAATTCTGGACCTAAAGCACACAATGCCTGAATTGAAAAAGTCAGTACAGTAGCAGACTTGATCAAGTAGAAGCAAGAATCAGTGAACCTGAGGAGAGGATATTTGAAACTGTCTACTCAGAGGAGCAAAAAGAAAGAGGAATAAGAAAGAGTTAAGAAAGCCTACAGGATTTATGGGGCACCATCAAGAAAACCAATATAAAATAATGGGTGTTCCAGAAGAAGAAGAGAAGGAGAAGGTGGCAGAAAGCTTATTTAAAGAAGTAATAGCTGAAAACTCCCCAAATCTAGGAAGAGAGATGGACATCCAGATTCATGAAGCCCAAAAGATACAAAATAGGTTGAATCTAAGAAGGTCTACAGTGAAGCACATGAGAACTGTCAAAAGTCAAAAAGTTTGAAAACAGCAAGAGAAAAGCAACTCATATACAACAGAACTCCATTAGGATTATCAGCAGAATTGTTAGCAGAAACCTTGAAGGCTAGCAGAGAGTGGAATGATATATTCAAAATGCTGAAGGAAAAAAATCTACCAACCAAGAATACTCTACCTGGCAAAATTCTTCTTTAAAAATGAAGCAGAGGAGCACCTGGGTGGCTCAGTTGGTTAAGCATCTGACTCTTGGTTTTGGCTCAGGTCATGATCTCATAATTTGTGAGTTTTAGCCCCACATTTGGGTCTGCACTGACAAAGTGGAGCCTGCTTGGGATTCTCTCTCTCCCTCTCTCTTTGCCCCCTACCCGGCATCAAAATAAAAAATAAACTTAAAAAAAATAAAAATGAAGGAGAGATCAAAACTTTCCCAGACAAACAAAAATCAAGGGAGTTTGTTATCACTAGACCTTTTTTTTTTAATGTTTATTTGTTTTTGAGAGAGAGAGAGAGAGAGAGAGAGAGAGTGTGGAAGTGGAGGAGCAGAGAGAGATGGAAACACAGAATCTGAAGCAGGCTCCAGGCTCCGAGCTGTCAGCACAGAGCCTGATGCAGGGCTTGAACTCACAAACCACGAGATTATGACCTGAGCCAAAGTTGGATGCTAAACCTACTGAGCCACCCAGGCACCCCTCACTAGACCAAGGGGAGTTTGTCAAGTTGAAATGAAAGGACACTAAACAGCAACACAAACGTATATGAAAGTATAAGTCTTACTGGTAAGGGTGAATATAAAGACAAATAAAGAACAATGCAATACTGTAATGATTATACACAAATCACTCTTAATCCAAGTATAAAAGTTAAAAAACAAAAGTATTAAGGATAACTAAAACTATAAAAATTTGTTAAGGGTGCACAATATAAAATATGCAAATTGTGACATCAATAACATAAAATGTGTGTGGGGGGAGTAAAAGTGTAGAGTTTTTGTATGTGGTGGAAATCAAGTTGTTATCAGCTTAAAATGGACTGTTAAAACTATAAGATGTTGTGTATAAGCCTCATGTAACCACAAAGGAAGTATTTAAAGAAGATACACACGAAAAAGAAAGTAATCAAAGCATATAATATCAAAAAAAATCATCACATCATAAGGGAAGACAGCAAAAGAATAAGAGGGGAATAAAATAACTACAAAAGAAACAGAAAATGATGAATAAATGCCAATAGTAAGTCCTTACCTATCAATAACTAAGTGTAAATAGTTTAAACTCACCCATCAAAAGCCATAGAAAGACTGAATGGATAAAACAACAGGCTGCAACTATATATTGAGTACATGAGACTTTAGCTTCAAAGACACACAAGGGCTGAAAATGATGGGCTAGATAAAAGATACTCCTTGCAAATGGTGACCAAAAGAGAGTAGGGGTGGTTATACTATATGAGATAAAATAGACTTTAAGTCAAGAACTATAAGAGATAGAGAAGATCATTATGTAATGATAACAGGTTTAGTTCAACAGGAAGATATAACAATTATAAATATGTATGCACTGAACATCAGAGTTCCTAAACATATAAAGCAAACATTGACAGTTCTGAAGGAGACTTCAGTAGGAGGAGACTTCAATGCCCAACTTTCAATAGTGGACAGAAAATCCAAATGGAAAATCAATAAGGAAATTGCATATTTGAACAACTCTATAAACAAAATGTACCTAAAAGACATATAGAGCACCCAACAGTTGCAGAATACACACTCTTCTCAAGCACACACAGAACATTCTCATAGATAAAACACATAACAGGTCACAAAACAAGTCTTAACAAATTTAACAAGATGAAAATCATCCCAGGTATCTTTTCTGTCTACAGTGGAATGAAGCTAGAAATCAGTGACAGAAGAAAATGGGAAAATTCACAGATATATGGAAATTGAACAACATATCCTTGAACAGTCATTGGAAAGAAAAAACTAAAAGGGAAATTAGAAAATATTTCAAGACACATGAAAATGAAAATACAGTATACCAAAACCTTGCAAAAACAATATTAACAGGTACTGAGAAACACCTCCGTAAAAAAGAAAAATCTCAAATAAATAATCTAGCTTTATACCTCAAGGTTCTAGAAAAAGAACAGACACAGCCCAGAGTTAGCAGAAGGAAAGAAATAATGAAGATCAGAGCAGAAATAAATCACATAGAAAATAGAAAAATAGTAGAAAAAAAATAGATGAAACTAAGTTTGGTGGTTTGAAAAGAGAAACAAAATTGACAAACCCTTAGCAAGACTAAGACAAAAAAGAGAGGACATAAAGAAAATTGTAAATGAAAGAGAAGACATCACAACAGATGCCACAGAAATAAAAAAGAAAAGAAACGACTATGAACAATTTTATGCCAATAAATTGGACAACCTGCAAGAATAGGACAAATCCCTAGAAACATACAACCTACCAAGGCAGAATTTGGAAGAAAGAGAAAGTTTGAACACACTAACAATAAATAAGAATATTGAATCAGTAACCAAACACCTCCCAACAAGGGAAAGTGAGACCAGGTGTCTTCACAGGTGAAGTCTACCATTCAAAGAATTAATAGCAATCCTCAAATGCTTCCAAAACCTACAGGAAGAAGCACGATACTTCTGAACTCATTTTATGAAGCCAACATTACCCTGACAGGAAAGCCAGATAAAATATTAGAAATAGAGTGACCATATGATTCAGCAGCGCCACCTCTTGGTACATACCCAAAGGAATCAAAATAATCTCAAGGAGATACCTGCACCCCCATGTTCACTGAAGCATTGTTCACAGTAGCCAAGACATGGAAGCAACCTAAATGCGTATCGACTCATGATGAACAAAGAAAATGTGGTATATAGTCTCAATGGGATATCAGTACGCCTTTAAAAAGAAGGAAATCCTGCCATTTGCAACAACACGGATAAACCTGGAGGACATTATGCTAAGTGAGATAAGTCAGATACAGAAGGACAAACACTACATAATATCACTTAGATGGGGAAGCTAAAATAGTCAGATATAAAAGAGAGTAGAATGGTGGTTTCCAGGGGCTGGAGAAAGGGGGAAATGGGGAGGTGATGGTCAAAGGGCACAGAGTTTCAGTTGGACAAGATGAGTAAGTCCTAGAGATTTACATGGCACAGTACCTATCATTAATATTGCCATTTTATATATGTAAAACTTTGCGGAGGGGGTAGATTTTTAGGTTAAGCATTCATATCAGAAAAAAATAACAGTTTTAAAAAAATTTTTTTAATGTTTATTTTTTGAGAGAGAGAGACACACACAGACACACAGAGTGCAAGCTGGGGAGGGGCAGAGAGAGGAAGACACAGAAACCAAAGCAGGCTCCAGGCTCTGAGCTGTCAGCACAGAGCCTGACGTGGGGCTTGAACTCATGGGACACGAGATCATGACCTGAGCTGAAGTTGGATGCTTAACTGAATGAGCCACCCAGGCGCCCCAAGAAAAAAATAATAATAAATAAAGAGGATGGAAGAAACTTTTGGAGGTGATGGATGTGTTTATGGTGTAGACAGTCATGACGGTTTTACAGATGTCACTTATCTCATACGTCATCAGGTTGTATACAGTAAATACGTACACCTTTGTGTAGGTCAGTTACACCTCAGTAGAGAGGTTAAAGAAAAAAGTCGACGGAGGGGACTCTGATTCGGTCCAGGTTGCTAAAAGCCTCAGGAATAGGGTCACTGGGGCACATTTCTAATCCACATTAAGTGAGCAAAGCTGGCATAGAACAGTACAAACTGTCTTTTGACTGTATAAAAAGATTTAAAAAAAAAAGCCTGGAGATAAACCTGCAAAAATGTTATAGTCATTACCTCCTGGTGGTGGGATTGCAGATGATTTATACTTGTTTTTCTTAAGCTTTTCTGTATTTCTTCCACACGAGAAAACACAATAGAGGTGATTTCAGAATCTGAATTTGTATCCAGTCGCAGTGATTAGTCGCAGACACCAGAATCCACTCTTTCTGGTTTGAGCAGAGTGGAATTTATTCCTGGGTGTTCGGATTGAGATTCCAGAACTACCAGGGGAATAAACTTTGACGCGCCATGGCCAGGGACAGCATAGCCTGGACAATCAGCTAACCCTGCCTGAGACTGTTGCCACGGAAACACCACTGTCTGTGATGCTCAGGCCCAAACACTGGAGCCAGCTGCTGTGGGAGAACCAGACCTTTCTGTTCCCTGCCAGCCGGGGCGTCCCATCTGCCCACCGCTCTGTGTTGCTCACTTCCACCTTCTATACCTTGGGCAGGCATCTATCTAGAGCAGCTGAGACCACCCACAGAAACCTAGCTGCAAGGGTGTCTGGGAAATGTAGATTTCAGTTTTTTCCAGAGACCAACTACCACAGGGCATGGAAGGAGGGGATTGGCACCCTTGTTTAATGACTCAGTCCGCAAGGTCCACCACAGAATCAAAACAAGAGTGACCAGAATGGTTCCTTACACCCTTGACTTTCTGAAAGGCACATGAAGGCTTAATCATCCATTGTGTTGTCATAAGGACAACGGGAGGCTTTCTTAGTCCAGAGAGCACTGGCCACCAGCGTCCCTTGCCCTAGCCTCCTCAGTACACACTGGCCTGACTTCTAACTGCCAGCACCTCCTTGCTGCTGGAGACCCCTTGGCCACTTGGGCGGTAGGCCGAAGTGTGGAGACGGCGTTCCCAGGACACTTCAGCCAGTACCCCAGCTGCCTTGCCTCTTGGCTGGGAGAGCTCTGCACACGGCTTCCTGGTGGCCCGGTTCCTGTTTTCCACAGTAGTGGGCTCCTGCACGGTGTGGATGGCTTGATAGCCTTGATTTGCTGCCTTCCCTTCCTTTTCTCACTTCCCTTCCCCCCTCGCCTTCACCTCCCAAATAAACAACTTGTGCCACAATCCTTGTCTCCAGGCATGTCTGGGGCCACTCAAAGTAACGCGTCCGTGGCCTACGCGTGCACACATGTGAAGCCTCATGCTGGCTCCGGGTGTTGGTTGAACACGTGTGAGGCTGCATTTGTGACCTTGCATCTGTTCGTGCCAGTTTGGAAAGGCGCCCTATTCCTGGTTCTCACCCCCTTCGGCAGGGAACCAGAGGGCTCCAGTATGCTCCCCGCCGCCTGCCACCTCACCCACGCTGACGCCACGGCCAAGCGTGCACGTGTAGGTGTCGCCCTCACCAGAGTTCTGCCCAGCCGTTCTCTGCCCTTTCTCCCCACAGCATTTATTACTCCTTCTGCCCTAAGACCGTGCTGCTATGCCTTGAGGTTCAAACATGAGCATGACCATCCTCGGTTTAAACAGGGACCGCTGTGTGCCGCTCGTAGCGTGTGAGGTGGCAGCCAGCTCCGTTACGGGCTCACTTAACAAACATCCCCCCACCCCCTGCAGCCCACTGGATGCCAGGCCCCACGCTGGGCTCTGGCACTTGGGGACACATCATCTACTACAGAATCACCCTTCCCTCCTTCCCTCCTGTGCTGCAGGTCTGCCCGTGAGCGGCCACCCAGCAGCCTAGCGGCAGGGAGCCCGCGTTCTCAAGTGACGCCTCAGGCAGGTGGCAAGAGAAGCGGCTTTATCAATCAGCTGCTGTGTGTCATACTCGAGCCTTGTCTCCTTACAGCACTCGTGGGGGTCGTTATCATCCCCGATCCACAGATGAGGAAACTGAGGCTCATAGAGGTTGAGTGACATTCTGAGGCCACTGGGCAGCAGTAAGTGGCAGTGCTGGGTCTGGGACCAGGAAGCTCTAAGGGTCTGTTCTTGTTTCCCTGGCATGTCCTGGCTTCCCAGACACGGGACATCCCAGAATGATGGGCTCCTGGCATTGACGCGTCACTGTAACTCAGCCACTAACCAGCAGCCTCTACATTGTCTTAGCACCAGAGACGCCACAGTGAACCTAACAAACCCCTTGTCTCCTTGGAGCACCCCCTTACTGAGGAATAGATACAGTAAACAAGATCACTTCCAATGGGGCGGAGCGAAGGCTACCCCGTGGGGTGATGCGAGGGAGAGGTGTTGAGGAGCATTTTCTACTGCTGTGTAACAAACGACCCCAACACTTAGCGGTTTACAGAGGCGACCTTTTCTTGTCTTGGTGCGCGTGGGTCAGGAGCCCAGGAGCAGGATAGCTGGGTGGTTCTGACTCACGGTCTCTGAGATCGCCAGCAAGGTGTCGGTTGGGGCTGCATCAGCCGGAGGGCTGGGAAATGTACCTGTAAGCTACCAACACATGGTTGGTGGCCGGGGCGTCAGGACCTTACCACGTGGGTCTCTCCAGGGCCGCTCACAGGACAGTTCAGCTGGCTTCCTGCAGGGTGAGGTCAAGGTGGACATTAAGAGTGAGATGCGCACATGCACGTGTGCTCGTGGGCGTGCACACACAGGCTCTGCTTGCTTGCTTTTCTGCCACAGCTCTGAGGAAATGGAAAACAAAAACAAAACAAGAACCTTCTATAGCTGCTCCTAAGGATGGCGCCTCCTGTGGCTCCAGGCCCCCGGAGGACGGCTTTGGAGCGTCTTCCAGCTAATGGAGGCCTCATCGGCTCCTTGCTGCATCCCCCGGGGTGAGGAAGCATCACACGCTTCTGTTGGCCCTTCTGGTCATCCATCACCTGCCACGGTGGGGGGCAGTGTGGCCTGTGTTGGCTTGCGCTGATGCCACTTGGAATTGCCAGGCAGGAGTCCGTGGCCCTTCTAGAATGAGGGTTCAGGCAACTAGAACACACGTGGCTGGGAGACACCTGCTTTTCACCTTACTTGCTACCGGCGAGGGCGCAGGGGCGGCTGGGTGTGGCCAGAGGAACCCACCTGTGACAGTGGGCCTGGATGTTTGAGGAACAGAGTGGGGGCTCTGGCCCTCTTTTGAAAATAACTCGTCACCTTGCCAAACAGTCTGTTCCTATTTTTCCATTTTAAAATTGTGGCTTCTACATACAGAGGACATACGAAGTGTCCATGTACATATGTAGGGGTGTGTGTGTGTGTGTGTGTGTGTGTGTGTGTGTGTGCAGGTCACAGATTCACTATGGTACAGACACCTTGCCTCACCACCTAAGTCCACAAGGGGGGGGCGGCCAGCAGCCTGGCGACCACGTACTGTTCCCCCGACAGCAACGTCTCTCTGGGGGAGGACTGGTGGCCCGACTTTTGTGGCTTCATGGTTTAACTCCCAGGTGGGCACCTTGCAGCTGAGGCACCGAGTTTTGGCTGCTTTGCTTCATTCAGGTGGATTGTGACATGTGCCTTCTCTGGCTGCCTCGGCCACTCCCCCCCTGCTGGGGGTGGCCAGGGCTTGTGTGTTCTCCTGGGGGCTTAGCATCCCTTGTTTGGTGTGGATGGGCCACATTCACCCATTTTCCTGCCGAGACACAGGAGGCCTCTTCCAGCTCAGGGCTCAGGGAGCACATCACTCGGGCCAAATCGGTGCGGGATTATTTATTACCTCAGTACCCGGGGTTGTTGTCTCACCACTTCGAAGAATGAAGAAGGAGACACAAAATGAGCAGTAGGCCAGTTGATTAGAGTAGAGGATCAGAAAGGAAGGGCAGTAGCAAAGGTCTCTTTGCAGAGAGGGGGCGTTCGAAAGTGAATGCCCGAGGCCTCTAGGTGAGGGTCTCTGTTTTAGAAGGTTCCAGTCAGGCCTCTCTTCCCTTCCCCCTCGTTCCTTCTCAGGTCCCACCCTTATTGACTTGATCACTCTAGGTGCTGGGTTGTCCATTCCCGATCGTCTCGACCCCCTTGTGTGTGGGGTGGTCTGTGGCCGTATCGATCCCTTGTGGGTCATACGTTTAATGGCCTGCTACTTAGTTTTAGCCAGGTCTTTTGTCACATTCCTGAGGGGGACCTGACGGGGAGGAGGTTGGTGCCTGGTACATGCTTAAGGGGAACCACACACCTGAAGGGGTTCGCTATGGTCAGACCCTCCCAGCATTGTTCCAAAATGCATGTTTTTCCCCACCCAGGGACCTCAGGTCCTAAACGTCCCCTCTCTGCCCACTGAATCCAGTCTTTTCCTACCACAAAGTCATGTGTTTCACTGGGGCCTGTACCTAGAAGCAGAACTTGTGGGTCCGAGGGTGTCCTGACCTTCCCGGGGGAACACTGTCTGTCCTATGAGGGAGCACTTCCGTGGGCCCCGTGAAGAGCCAGGGAGGCAGGGAGCAGTACTGAGGGAACCATGACTCAAAGACATCTGAGCAGTAGACTGGGCCCTGCTGTGCAGGACGGCAGTCTGCTTGAGAGGCCCGAGCAGGTAGGGAGGCCTGGCCGAGTTCCCAGAGGGTGGTGAGAGTGACCCAACCCCCCCTGCCCCGCCCCCTGCCGTGAGGGACCCAGCTGCGGAAAGGGACCGGTAGTCGGGGTGCGGACTACGCAGAGTGCCGCAGGCCGGAGGAAGAGTGTGTGTGGAGGCTCGGAGGCCGCAGACGGTGATGACCCTGGCCGCCCTGACACGGCACCTTGGACGGCATGGCTTGCATAACAGACGTGGACTCCCTCACCGTTTCTGGAGGCGGGAAACCCCTGATGGAGGTCTGGCAGGGTTGGTTTCTATTGAGGCCTCTCCTCCTGGCTTGCAGCGGGCCGCCTTCTCAGGGCCCCACCCTCAGGACCCCACTGAACTTTCAGCTCCTGCCCACAGGCCCATCTCCAAGTAGGGCAGCACTGGGGGAGGGGCGGTAGGGCTTCGGCATATGAATTTGGGGGACACAAACATTTGGTCTGCAGCAGGGGTGAGGGGGATATGAGGGGCCGGAACGTTCATGGGGCAAGAGGTGAGGCAGTGCTTGGGGTTTCCCCAAACCCTGCCCAAGCTGAGTGATTGGAAACAGTGGTCATCATGTGTATTTGCGCGGGGTTTCCCGCTTTGGGCGGGGCCCGTGGGGACAGCCGCTCTGTGCTGTATGTGTGACATCAGCTGAGACTTTGCTTACCATGGCTGACAGCCGGAAGCTCAGCGGGGCTGAGGGCCGGGAGCCTTCCTCTTCCCCTGTGTGGTGGTGAGGGCTTCCTCTCGGCATCTTCTTTCTTCTATCTTTCTAACAGCAAGATAGCAGAAGTTGCCAGTCCTTTCAAAGGTTAGGCCTGAACCTGGCAAGGGGGTCATTTCTGCCATCACAGATGTCACAGAGTCCAGGTACAGCCACTGACCACTCATGTCACAGACCTTGCCCTTTTTCTTTTTTTTAAATAAAAATGGTGTCTATTTAAGGGGTATAGTGTGTTGTATTGTAACATGATCTCTATAGGCAGGCTAGTTAACGTGTTTGTCTCTTCACATAATTGTCTTTGTTTCTTATGGTGCAAGCACCTGAAATCTGTTCTTAGCACATTCCAGTACACCATACGGCCTTGTTAACGATGGTCACCATGCTGGACATTGGACCTCCAGACTTCCTCATCCCACGTAAACGGCAACCTTGCACCCTCTGACCGACCTCTGGCCGTTTCCCCCGCCTCCCAACCCCTGGTGAGCATATGGACCCGTCTTCCTTCAGCCATGCACTTGTAAACGCTGTAGAAACACTGTGTTTGCCGTCACCTCCCAGGTCACGCATCCTCTTGCCTTTGAAGCACAGGCTGGCCAGGTCTCTCCTCAAGCCAGTGCAGCCCCAGAGAGTGAGGTCACGGGGCTGGGGCACACCAGAGCTGTGGAAGTTGGAGCTGGCCGTCCCAGATGCCACTGTCTGGGGCTGGTGTCTTGGCGGGCAGTGCACAGGAACCCCACGACTGGAGTTGTAGGGGCGTGTGTGGGTTTTCCTGGAGTGAGGTCCGTGGCTGGGACCAGATTCTCTGATGGGTGTCTCCCCCAGAGAAGGGTGCCAAGGTCGTGACAATACATCTGATTTGAATCTATCTCTGTGACATGGGTGTGAGAGGCAGTGGTTGGCCTGGCCCCTCTGAGGCCACCTCAGCGAAGCCATGGTTTATCATGGGCCCAACTCCCCACCTGCCACTTGGCAGGAGTCCAGTGACGTGGGCACCCACATTCACTTAACCCTCGTGTGTTTGTTTCAGCTTCTTCTCATGGAAAACTTCAAACGTGTACCAAAGTAGGCAAAGCAGCGTAAGACCCTCCCACCCCTCATATCCCACTTCAACAATGGTCGGCTCACAGCTAATCTTATCCCCCCTCCTTATCCCTGTCATATTGTATATTTTCCAAGTTTTTTAAACGTTTAGTCATTTGTGAGAGACAGGGAGACACAACGCGAGCGGGCGAGGGGCAGAGATAGAGGGAGACTCAGAACCCGAAGCCGGCTCCAGGCTCTGAGCCGTCAGCACAGGGCCCGACGGGGGAGCTCGAACCCACGAACCCCAAGATCATGACCTGAGCTGATGTTGGACGCTTAGCTGACTCGGACCCACCCAGGCGCCCCTATTCTTCCCCATTTTTTAAAATAAAACCGCGCTATTTCTGAACGTGTTTGTGTCGTGAGCCTGTGGCAGCCTGGGTTTTCACACTTGGTTCCCCCCCCCCCTCCCCCCGCTGGTAGAGATTCTGGTACCCAGTTCCAAAACATACATGCCGGGGGGTGAGTTCCCACACCACCAGGCTGTTCTCAAGACACAGCCTCGTGTCCTACAGTTCCACCAGTTCTGATACACTCTAACTGGAGATGGCCTCAGATGCCACAGGTGGAGGGCTCAGTCCTACAAGACTGCCCCCAGCTTGCACATGCCGGTCGCAAGCCTAACTTCTGAACCTGCGCTTCTGACTGACCGGCTGGAAATCAGAGGTTCCTGTGACTCCTCCCCACCCCCGGCCCCCAACCCTTGAGGTCAATCAGTTTGTTAGAGTGGCTCACAGAACTCAGGAAACCAGTTTACTCACCGGAGTACTGACTTACTCTCAAAGGATGTAACTCAGGAAGAGCCAAGTAGGAGAGATGCACAGGGCATGGCATGGGGAAGGGACTCAGAGCTTCCACGCCCTCTGGACACGCCACGCTCTCTGAATCTCCGCTGTACCTAGGAGCAGAACTTGTGGGTCCGAGGGTGCCCTGACCTTCCCGGGGAAACACTGTCTGTCCCAACCGGAAGGAATCTGAACCCCGTCCTTTCGAGTTTTTTACGGAGGCTTCATCACATAGACCCGACTGATCGAATCATTGGCTTTTGGTGATTGATTTCAGGGGGCGGGACCGTGAGTTCGCATCCTTAGGTGCTCTCCGAGAGTCACCGCATTGACACGATCCCGGGTGTGGTGGAACATTTCCTGCCCCCGTCGTGGCTCTGAAGTGATTTCAGGGGCGGAGGACATGCAACCAAATATGATAACAGAAGATGTTCCCGTTGCTCTTTTTTGCTCTGAAAATCCCAAGGGTTCGGGGTGCTGTGTGCGCCAGGAATTGTGGACAAAGACCAAATGGATAGGAGGAATACATTTTGGAATCTGAATGGCCAAATCTGCCCTTTGTATTAATCACGATCTTGCACCTGGGTAACCAGGACCTGGATCGGGAACTAAACGTGAGCAGCACCTGCAAGCCCCCAGGGCCCCCTTCTGTCACTCGCCCAAGTGACCTCCATCCTGACTGGATGGGGTCTGGTTTGCTCTCTGGCTGCCAAGGTGTGGCAGGAGAGCACCTCGATGCTGGCCGCTCATGCGACCGTGTGCGGACACAGCCTCCGGGAGCCTTGGTCCCTCTTGGGCACAGCGAGGGCCATGCTGGGCCTGCCAGGTTGCTGTGAAAATCATCAATAGCCTGTGTCAGGGCCCGGCTCTGGGCTTGGCACCTAGTAAAGGCTGAGAAAGGGGCATCTGTCATCATCATCATCATTGACCTTTATTTCCGGTTTTGCACTGGCTGAGCCCGGAAGTGGCCAATGGCACTGGCCTGCGTTGTGTAGCTGCCGTGAGAGCTGGGGACAACGGGAGCCTTCCAGACAGCGGACAGTTGGTGTTTAAGATCCTGTAGGGCATCCTGGAGAAACTTTCCTGGGCTGGGCTGTCAATTAGCTTGAAAGACAACCGGGGTAAAATCTGTCATTGACACAGCAGACATAGGAAAGGGCACGGGGTGCTCTCCTAAGACCAGCGAGGGTGGCTCTGTGGGAGGAGCTGTCCCCTGAGCTTGAGTGCTCATGGGGCGATGCAGTTAGTCTGCACAATTACTGAAAAAGGCAATTTGCAGAAGAAAAAAAAAAGTACAAAAAAGACTTTAAGTGTGTTTTTATTTCTGTAGCTCGCTGGCAATAAAATCCAATTGGGGACGTCCAGGGATTAGCTTCCCAAATGTGCTTGCTCACAGCCCTTTGCTCCTTCAGACTCAGGAAGCCCAGCTGTGGCTTTAAGCCCTTAGCTGCATGCATCCCCAAGCCCCTTTCCTTTGGTTTACAGAGCGGCAAGGCAAGGCATCGCTGTCTTGTATTTGGCTGCCGGGTATTTCACAGTCTCCATTGAAAGTTCAAGTGTGTGCGATAGGATCTAATTGTCCAGTTTCTTGACATTCAGGCTTGTCTCCTTCGTAAAGTGGTGTAATTGATTTCTGGGTCCTTGAAAATAGAGCCGGCAGTGGGGAGAGATGCTGGAAATACCAAGTAGAGGATGCAGTGAGGCCAGCTACACTATCCCCACTCACTCTTTCCTTCCGTTGCTGCCTCACAGGGCCCAGGGCACAGAGTTCTGGAACCCCCCTCTGGGGTTGCTGCCCAACTTCTGGGAGGACGTGGCTTTCAGGGTGGGATTCCAGGTCAGAAGACCAGCAATGTGACACCTTGGGGGCTGGGCCTGGGGACAGTCTGCTGAGACTGCAGAAGGGATCCCAGGGGAGCTGGGGACCTCACATGTCCCCACAGCTCATGTGCTCCAGTGGATCTCCCATAGTGGAAGGTACTTGCATCCTAAGTTTGTGTTCTTTATCGTTGCAGGTCTGAAGGTGAGAGCTCCCGGAATGTCAGGTATGTGTGTCATCGGCCTCTGTTTGTGCGTCTGGGTCCTGGGAGCGGGTGGCTTCAATGAAACTTTGCGCTTTGGTGTCTCTGTGATGTGGTCGCACCAGGTCAGAGCCCTGCTCCCTTGCTGCTCCTGGCCCTGGCCCGCCACCTGAGGACCATGGCCCTGCCGTCTGCTGGCTTGGTGTCCTGGAGAGAGAGCACCGGTTTACTGTGCGGGCTTACTCGGTTCTAGAGTGACCTTCGTGGGGGGTCACTTGGCTTGGTGGTAGTTCCATCCCCTCAAGGGCAGCGGCGGTGTCCTAGGCTGTGACATATCTACGACCAGAAGCTTCTCAGCTCAGGCAGTCCCTGGGGCCAGATGGGGCAAATCTCTGGGCTGTTTGGTGGAGGGGCGGGCTCCTAGCAGCCTTGAATGATGCGGTGTCTCCGTGGCCCGTGGAGAACACGATGCCTGCAGTTGAGACCCCTGCCTCTCCTCACCCCCACCAGTGGAGGGGAGGGGGTCGGCATGGAGTTGGGTCACAGCTGGGGCTCCTGACTGGATGAAGGGAGGGGCAGCTAGGAACCAGAATCCCAGGGTGCTACTGCCTCAGCCCAGGGGGCTGGGGCCAGGCAGGTCTCAAGGCTTGAGTTGGGGGACCAGGACGGCCATGAGGGATGGGAGACAGCGGGCTGGTGATGAGGGTGGGGGAGAAGAGGAGGAGCATGGAGGCAATTTAAGGGCCACAGGGACGCCCAGCCGCACTGGCAGCAGATTTCAGATTTCTGAAATCGCTCCGTGACTGGGCACAACACAAATTGTGCATCCTGAGCCTGGAGCTGGGAGTTTCGGGCTTGGGTGGGGTCCTCTGGGCAGCCTACAGAGAGAGAAGTGCAGATGGGTGACAGGTAGGCTGCATCGTGGGGAGGCTCCAGGAATCAGCATGGCGAGGCCCTAGTGTGTACCTGCATACTCGGCTTGGGCGCAACCCGGGACACGTGAGTGGTGGTCCCAAGCCAGGGAGGCAGAATAGGGGGCACTGGGAGGGCTGGGTCTATAGACCCTGAGTCCGGCAGGGTCCCAGCGGGAAGCAGAGGCACACGCAGGGTGAGGGGATGGAGGAGTGTCATACAGGGGCTACGGATGGGGTGAGGGCCAGGTGGCCCCCGGGCCTGAGAGGGGAGAGGAGATGCCCTGAGAGACACAGAATGGCCCAGGCCAGGAGATGCGGGAGGAGGGGCAGCCGGGCATTCTGGAGCCATGGCCCCTCTGAATATGTACAGCCGTGAGGGCAAAGGGAAGGTGCGCTCCATGGACTGATGGGGAAAGGCCCCAGGTGCGCCGTTTCCTGAGCAAAGCAAGGTGCGGGAGAGCGTGTATCTCACGTTACATTTGGGGTAAGAAAAGTTGCATGGAAGAATGTGGTTTCTTGCTTATAACGTTTGCATGCATAAGCAATGGCAGGAGACCCGAACAGATGATCCCTTGGGAGATAAGGAGCCGGGCAGGCAGAGATAAGAGTGGCTGCGAGCCTCCTCGTAGTGTGCACTATGCTGTCGCTTGAGCTCGGAACCATGCAACATGTATTACCTGTCCAGAAAACTTGTTAAAAATGAAGATTTACCGGGGCACCTGGGTGGCTCAGTCAGTTGAGCATCTGACTTCGGCTCAGGTCATGATCTTGCAGTTGTGAGTTCGAGCCCTGCGTCGGGCTCTGTGCTGATGGCTCGGAGCCTGGAGCCTGCTTCGGATTCTGTGTCCCTCTCTCGCTCTGCCCCTCCCTCGCTCGTGTTCTTTCTCTCTCTCAAGATTAAATAAAAAAAAACATTTAAAAAAAAATGAAGAGCTATCTGAGGACAGGGAGGGTTGCTGAGGGGTAGTGAGCATCCCGTTCCTGGGGTATGCACAGACATTGGAAGGGGATTCACAGGGGGAATAGGAAGGAGAGGTGCCTTCAGCCCCAGGATCTGAGCCCTCCCTGCTCTGATACACTCCCCCAGAAGGTGTTCCTGGCTGATGACGGGGCGCCCTTCACCGAGATCTCCTGAGACCAGTGGGCTTTCACCTGTAAGTGCCGGGAGATGTGTGTAGGGTGGCTGTTTGGCCCTGCCCAACCCCACCCACCCCCTGCCTCAGGGTTCCCTGCTGTGGGCTGTCAGGAACCTGATTTTGCAGGCCAGGTGAAGCAGGAGGGCAGTTCTCTGCTCCGAGGAAGGGTGGGAAAGACATTTCAGTGGGGGGGACAGGAACACCAAGGACCTGCTTGGCGAGAGAATAAGGAATGGCCTCGGAATGGGGCCCGGGGCTGGCGTGGGGGTGGGGACCGTATGGAGACTGGAACCTATGTCCCCAGCTGGAGCCAACTGGTTGTCAGCAGGACTCCTAGAGGTGAGGAGCCAGGCAGGGAAGAAAACTGATGTGAGTCCAGGCAGAGAAGGCTGCATCTGAGATTTTTCTGAGGCTCAAAAACCCAACCCCATAACGACTTCTACTCTGCTGTGCTGACTCTCGGGGACAGCGCCAGACACCTATAGGAGTCGTGGTAGAAGGCCTTGCTGGGACTTTAGGATGCTGGGGTCAGGCGTTGACTGAGTCTCTATCCTGTGCCAGGCACGTGTTTTTCCCTCAGGGAGCTGTCACGGCGGGGGTCAGACCTTGGTCACATGTCACACCCTCTACTCAACACAGGTAGGCACAGGGGCACAGGCCAGGAAGCCCCCCGGACGGTTCAGATCTGACCCACTCTTCACGATTCAGGTCACTACCACCAGACAGCTGCAAAATCTGTTTCCCAGGGAAGAAGGACCATGAGGTCCCTTCCTAAAGGGAGCCTGATCTTCTGCTGAGTGTTCCCCCAAGGGCCCGCCCACCAGAAGGACAGAAAGTCAAGTCTGACTGTGACCCTCCCTGCTTTGCCCTCCATGGAGCCCCTTTGCCCAACACTCTCTAGCTGTGGCTCTCACTGAGGCCCCGTGAGCCGGCCGCCTCTCTCGTGTGTGGCCCAGTTTCCTGCTCCTGTCCCCCCGGGGCACCTTGCGCGGCTGCCCAGCGGTGCTTCCCTCTGGTTCCAGGTGTGTCCATGGGTTCCCTGCCTGTCTTCCAGCTTGTCTGTGGGACTAGTGCTATTTCCTGTGCCCCCTGTGTTCAGCAGACCCACACCTCTGTGAGAACGTCAAGCCGTGGCCCCACTGAAGCTTTGAGGGGGGTCATGGCTGAAGTGCCCTGGCCCTGCTTGCCCTCTTTGGCTTCTTGTGCTTGCTTCTGATATCCATGTTCACTTTGATTTCTGTCCTAGTGACTTGAACACTTAACCCCAGGCAGAGTAAGGAGCCTGCATGAAGCCCCGGGTTGTCTCCCAGCACAGAGCACAGAGCACAGAGCACAGGGCAGGCCCCAACAGGCCGGGCCATAGTGGAATGAGTTCACCTTGGTCTCGCCGGGCACCCTGGGCACAATGCCTTGCCCACAGAACTGGTGCAAATTAATGTTTGCTTAATTGGATTCGGAACTCATAAATATTTTCAGGCTGTGAACTGGAAGGGAAAAATAAGTGGACCATTTGCCCTGCTCAGTGGAGACCCCTTCCTCTCCCCTGCTTCATCCCCCCTTCCACAACAAACACCAAACACAGGGGGCGGAAGGGGCCATTCTGAACTCAGAAAAGGTGACCTCTGGCTTTCATTATACTGGCCAAGGTCTGGATGGACACCAAGAGCGGATGATCTTTGCTAAATGTTAAGGAAATTAACCCTGAGAGACCCTACTTACCCCACCCCTACCCTGGGGTCCCTGCTTGGTGAGGGTTTTTTCTTTCCACTCAGAGGACGTGAACTACAGCCTTTCTGGCAGTCTGAGCCTCCCCGAGCAGCAGGGAACGGGTT